>NC_083634.1:10771954-10916962 GCF_963584025.1 Labrus mixtus
CAAAAGACTGTCCAAAGATGGAGTTGCACTGTGAACAAGAAGGAACAATGTCAAACATAAAACATGGTTAAATAGCAGTGGCTTTTTAAATGACATCAGGCACAAAGGCAAAATTAATCAAGGCAGCCTTCTTAACGTGGATCAAGTCTGGCCTTAAAATAATATCACAAAGAGTACTGACAAGACCTTCTCTTTGTGTAAGTTCAATGAGAACTTTCATTTTGCTTAAGCGCTATATGAAAAGATGTATTTACATGGCCTGAACCCTTTTGTGTAACAAGTTACACATCTTATACCCCTTCACAAAGCAGTTTGCAGCACACTGCATACTTGTCCTACTCCACAATTTAATCTCACAATGCTTTCAAAGGGAATGGAAGGTGATCCTCTGATTTTCTGTGAGTCATGTAATGCCAAAAACACCAATGATTATTTAAGAGACCTCATGCAACCCCTTTGTGCCCTGTGTCTTTTTTGGCGCCATTATCGTGCGCTGTTTAACTTGGAAAAGAAGGTAAGACTTGCACTCAATGCATTTCCCCTTGAGCTCTTGAACATGTGCTGTAGATGCTTTGAATAGGGTACTTTGTGTTATACGCACCGTCCATACAACTTGCTTTTCAAGCTCAATATATTCTGTGCTGCTGCGATTGTTGAGTGCTTCTTCAAATTGTTCTCCTGTCAAGGTTACTTCGAGAGCCACAACAGGCAGCCTTTCAATGTCTACAGTCGTCATTGGTCCACTGGTTGTTGATCCACCATTTGTTGAGTCTACAGGTCATGTGTGATGGATGACAAAAGGTAATTATTAGGATGTGATCTGGCCAGAATTCATACTTGAGGGATGAAAAAGTCAATTCACATAGGAATTTTTGACTCACCAATTACTTTGATGGAGGTGGTATTAATAGTGAGGTTGAAGGTCATGTTGCTGTTTTCCACAGCCGCCACTAAGACTTCTACAACCTTGGAAGCCTCTGGAATTTCATCCTTTGGAAGTGTGTTGTTAAACTTCAACTCCACCGATACTCTGACGTTTTCCATGTCCGGACTATTTAAAAGAAAAAACACACACATAAATTACAATTGATCGAAAAATTGCATGGATTTTTCCCCACTTTCATATTAGATTGCAATTCCTACGGCCAACTGAAGTCTTTAAATACGTTTGACCATTGGCCAAAAGATGGTTTCCTGGTTATAATGTGATGTACTTTATTTCTGAGACTTGTAAGCCTCTAAAGATTACCTAAATTTGATGACATTGGTCTGGTCGAAATCAGTCCCAAAAGACTGTCCAAAGATGGAGTTGCACTGTGAACAAGAAGGAACAATGTCAAACATAAAACATGGTTAAATAGCAGTGGCTTTTTAAATGACATCAGGCACAAAGGCAAAATGAATCAAGGCAGCCTTCTTAACGTGGATCAAGTCTGGCCTTAAAATAATATCACAAAGAGTACTGACAAGACCTTCTCTTTGTGTAAGTTGAATGAGAACTTTCATTTTGCTTAAGCGCTATATGAAAAGATGTATTTACATGGCCTGAACCCTTTTGTGTAACAAGTTACACATCTTATACCCCTTCACAAAGCAGTTTGCAGCACACTGCATACTTGTCCTACTCCACAATTTAATCTCACAATGCTTTCAAAGGGAATGGAAGGTGATCCTCTGATTTTCTGTGAGTCATGTAATGCCAAAAACACCAATGATTATTTAAGAGACCTCTTGCAACCCCTTTGTGCCCTGTGTCTTTTTTGGCGCCATTATCGTGCGTTGTTTAACTTGGAAAAGAAGGTAAGACTTGCACTCAATGCATTTCCCCTTGAGCTCTTGAACATGTGCTGTAGATGCTTTGAATAGGGTACTTTGTGTTATACGCACCGTCCATACAACTTGCTTTTCAAGCTCAATATATTCTGTGCTGCTGCGATTGTTGAGTGCTTCTTCAAATTGTTCTCCTGTCAAGGTTACTTCGAGAGCCACAACAGGCAGCCTTTCAATGTCTACAGTCGTCATTGGTCCACTGGTTGTTGATCCACCATTTGTTGAGTCTACAGGTCATGTGTGATGGATGACAAAAGGTAATTATTAGGATGTGATCTGGCCAGAATTCATACTTGAGGGATGAAAAAGTCAATTCACGTAGGAATTTTTGACTCACCAATTACTTTGATGGAGGTGGTATTAACAGTGAGGTTGAAGGTCATGTTGCTGTTTTCCACAGCCGCCACTAAGACTTCTACAACCTTGGAAGCCTCTGGAATTTCATCCTTTGGAAGTGTGTTGTTAAACTTCAACTCCACCGATACTCTGACGTTTTCCATGTCCGGACTATTTAAAAGAAAAAACACACACATAAATTACAACTGATCGAAAAATTGCATGGATTTTTCCCCACTTTCATATTAGATTGCAATTCCTACGGCCAACTGAAGTCTTTAAATACGTTTGACCATTGGCCAAAAGATGGTTTCCTGGTTATAATGTGATGTACTTTATTTCTGAGACTTGTAAGCCTCTAAAGATTACCTAAATTTGATGACATTGGTCTGGTCGAAATCAGTCCCAAAAGACTGTCCAAAGATGGAGTTGCACTGTGAACAAGAAGGAACAATGTCAAACATAAAACATGGTTAAATAGCAGTGGCTTTTTAAATGACATCAGGCACAAAGGCAAAATGAATCAAGGCAGCCTTCTTAACGTGGATCAAGTCTGGCCTTAAAATAATATCACAAAGAGTACTGACAAGACCTTCTCTTTGTGTAAGTTCAATGAGAACTTTCATTTTGCTTAAGCGCTATATGAAAAGATGTATTTACATGGCCTGAACCCTTTTGTGTAACAAGTTACACATCTTATACCCCTTCACAAAGCAGTTTGCAGCACACTGCATACTTGTCCTACTCCACAATTTAATCTCACAATGCTTTCAAAGGGAATGGAAGGTGATCCTCTGATTTTCTGTGAGTCATGTAATGCCAAAAACACCAATGATTATTTAAGAGACCTCATGCAACCCCTTTGTGCCCTGTGTCTTTTTTGGCGCCATTATCGTGCGCTGTTTAACTTGGAAAAGAAGGTAAGACTTGCACTCAATGCATTTCCCCTTGAGCTCTTGAACATGTGCTGTAGATGCTTTGAATAGGGTACTTTGTGTTATACGCACCGTCCATACAACTTGCTTTTCAAGCTCAATATATTCTGTGCTGCTGCGATTGTTGAGTGCTTCTTCAAATTGTTCTCCTGTCAAGGTTACTTCGAGAGCCACAACAGGCAGCCTTTCAATGTCTACAGTCGTCATTGGTCCACTGGTTGTTGATCCACCATTTGTTGAGTCTACAGGTCATGTGTGATGGATGACAAAAGGTAATTATTAGGATGTGATCTGGCCAGAATTCATACTTGAGGGATGAAAAAGTCAATTCACGTAGGAATTTTTGACTCACCAATTACTTTGATGGAGGTGGTATTAATAGTGAGGTTGAAGGTCATGTTGCTGTTTTCCACAGCCGCCACTAAGACTTCTACAACCTTGGAAGCCTCTGGAATTTCATCCTTTGGAAGTGTGTTGTTAAACTTCAACTCCACCGATACTCTGACGTTTTCCATGTCCGGACTATTTAAAAGAAAAAACACACACATAAATTACAATTGATCGAAAAATTGCATGGATTTTTCCCCACTTTCATATTAGATTGCAATTCCTACGGCCAACTGAAGTCTTTAAATACGTTTGACCATTGGCCAAAAGATGGTTTCCTGGTTATAATGTGATGTACTTTATTTCTGAGACTTGTAAGCCTCTAAAGATTACCTAAATTTGATGACATTGGTCTGGTCGAAATCAGTCCCAAAAGACTGTCCAAAGATGGAGTTGCACTGTGAACAAGAAGGAACAATGTCAAACATAAAACATGGTTAAATAGCAGTGGCTTTTTAAATGACATCAGGCACAAAGGCAAAATGAATCAAGGCAGCCTTCTTAACGTGGATCAAGTCTGGCCTTAAAATAATATCACAAAGAGTACTGACAAGACCTTCTCTTTGTGTAAGTTGAATGAGAACTTTCATTTTGCTTAAGCGCTATATGAAAAGATGTATTTACATGGCCTGAACCCTTTTGTGTAACAAGTTACACATCTTATACCCCTTCACAAAGCAGTTTGCAGCACACTGCATACTTGTCCTACTCCACAATTTAATCTCACAATGCTTTCAAAGGGAATGGAAGGTGATCCTCTGATTTTCTGTGAGTCATGTAATGCCAAAAACACCAATGATTATTTAAGAGACCTCATGCAACCCCTTTGTGCCCTGTGTCTTTTTTGGCGCCATTATCGTGCGTTGTTTAACTTGGAAAAGAAGGTAAGACTTGCACTCAATGCATTTCCCCTTGAGCTCTTGAACATGTGCTGTAGATGCTTTGAATAGGGTACTTTGTGTTATACGCACCGTCCATACAACTTGCTTTTCAAGCTCAATATATTCTGTGCTGCTGCGATTGTTGAGTGCTTCTTCAAATTGTTCTCCTGTCAAGGTTACTTCGAGAGCCACAACAGGCAGCCTTTCAATGTCTACAGTCGTCATTGGTCCACTGGTTGTTGATCCACCATTTGTTGAGTCTACAGGTCATGTGTGATGGATGACAAAAGGTAATTATTAGGATGTGATCTGGCCAGAATTCATACTTGAGGGATGAAAAAGTCAATTCACGTAGGAATTTTTGACTCACCAATTACTTTGATGGAGGTGGTATTAACAGTGAGGTTGAAGGTCATGTTGCTGTTTTCCACAGCCGCCACTAAGACTTCTACAACCTTGGAAGCCTCTGGAATTTCATCCTTTGGAAGTGTGTTGTTAAACTTCAACTCCACCGATACTCTGACGTTTTCCATGTCCGGACTATTTAAAAGAAAAAACACACACATAAATTACAACTGATCGAAAAATTGCATGGATTTTTCCCCACTTTCATATTAGATTGCAATTCCTACGGCCAACTGAAGTCTTTAAATACGTTTGACCATTGGCCAAAAGATGGTTTCCTGGTTATAATGTGATGTACTTTATTTCTGAGACTTGTAAGCCTCTAAAGATTACCTAAATTTGATGACATTGGTCTGGTCGAAATCAGTCCCAAAAGACTGTCCAAAGATGGAGTTGCACTGTGAACAAGAAGGAACAATGTCAAACATAAAACATGGTTAAATAGCAGTGGCTTTTTAAATGACATCAGGCACAAAGGCAAAATGAATCAAGGCAGCCTTCTTAACGTGGATCAAGTCTGGCCTTAAAATAATATCACAAAGAGTACTGACAAGACCTTCTCTTTGTGTAAGTTCAATGAGAACTTTCATTTTGCTTAAGCGCTATATGAAAAGATGTATTTACATGGCCTGAACCCTTTTGTGTAACAAGTTACACATCTTATACCCCTTCACAAAGCAGTTTGCAGCACACTGCATACTTCTCCTACTCCACAATTTAATCTCACAATGCTTTCAAAGGGAATGGAAGGTGATCCTCTGATTTTCTGTGAGTCATGTAATGCCAAAAACACCAATGATTATTTAAGAGACCTCATGCAACCCCTTTGTGCCCTGTGTCTTTTTTGGCGCCATTATCGTGCGCTGTTTAACTTGGAAAAGAAGATAAGACTTGCACTCAATGCATTTCCCCTTGAGCTCTTGAACATGTGCTGTAGATGCTTTGAATAGGGTACTTTGTGTTATACGCACCGTCCATACAACTTGCTTTTCAAGCTCAATATATTCTGTGCTGCTGCGATTGTTGAGTGCTTCTTCAAATTGTTCTCCTGTCAAGGTTACTTCGAGAGCCACAACAGGCAGCCTTTCAATGTCTACAGTCGTCATTGGTCCACTGGTTGTTGATCCACCATTTGTTGAGTCTACAGGTCATGTGTGATGGATGACAAAAGGTAATTATTAGGATGTGATCTGGCCAGAATTCATACTTGAGGGATGAAAAAGTCAATTCACGTAGGAATTTTTGACTCACCAATTACTTTGATGGAGGTGGTATTAATAGTGAGGTTGAAGGTCATGTTGCTGTTTTCCACAGCCGCCACTAAGACTTCTACAACCTTGGAAGCCTCTGGAATTTCATCCTTTGGAAGTGTGTTGTTAAACTTCAACTCCACCGATACTCTGACGTTTTCCATGTCCGGACTATTTAAAAGAAAAAACACACACATAAATTACAACTGATCGAAAAATTGCATGGATTTTTCCCCACTTTCATATTAGATTGCAATTCCTACGGCCAACTGAAGTCTTTAAATACGTTTGACCATTGGCCAAAAGATGGTTTCCTGGTTATAATGTGATGTACTTTATTTCTGAGACTTGTAAACCTCTAAAGATTACCTAAATTTGATGACATTGGTCTGGTCGAAATCAGTCCCAAAAGACTGTCCAAAGATGGAGTTGCACTGTGAACAAGAAGGAACAATGTCAAACATAAAACATGGTTAAATAGCAGTGGCTTTTTAAATGACATCAGGCACAAAGGCAAAATGAATCAAGGCAGCCTTCTTAACGTGGATCAAGTCTGGCCTTAAAATAATATCACAAAGAGTACTGACAAGACCTTCTCTTTGTGTAAGTTCAATGAGAACTTTCATTTTGCTTAAGCGCTATATGAAAAGATGTATTTACATGGCCTGAACCCTTTTGTGTAACAAGTTACACATCTTATACCCCTTCACAAAGCAGTTTGCAGCACACTGCATACTTGTCCTACTCCACAATTTAATCTCACAATGCTTTCAAAGGGAATGGAAGGTGATCCTCTGATTTTCTGTGAGTCATGTAATGCCAAAAACACCAATGATTATTTAAGAGACCTCATGCAACCCCTTTGTGCCCTGTGTCTTTTTTGGCGCCATTATCGTGCGCTGTTTAACTTGGAAAAGAAGGTAAGACTTGCACTCAATGCATTTCCCCTTGAGCTCTTGAACATGTGCTGTAGATGCTTTGAATAGGGTACTTTGTGTTATACGCACCGTCCATACAACTTGCTTTTCAAGCTCAATATATTCTGTGCTGCTGCGATTGTTGAGTGCTTCTTCAAATTGTTCTCCTGTCAAGGTTACTTCGAGAGCCACAACAGGCAGCCTTTCAATGTCTACAGTCGTCATTGGTCCACTGGTTGTTGATCCACCATTTGTTGAGTCTACAGGTCATGTGTGATGGATGACAAAAGGTAATTATTAGGATGTGATCTGGCCAGAATTCATACTTGAGGGATGAAAAAGTCAATTCACGTAGGAATTTTTGACTCACCAATTACTTTGATGGAGGTGGTATTAATAGTGAGGTTGAAGGTCATGTTGCTGTTTTCCACAGCCGCCACTAAGACTTCTACAACCTTGGAAGCCTCTGGAATTTCATCCTTTGGAAGTGTGTTGTTAAACTTCAACTCCACCGATACTCTGACGTTTTCCATGTCCGGACTATTTAAAAGAAAAAACACACACATAAATTACAACTGATCGAAAAATTGCATGGATTTTTCCCCACTTTCATATTAGATTGCAATTCCTACGGCCAACTGAAGTCTTTAAATACGTTTGACCATTGGCCAAAAGATGGTTTCCTGGTTATAATGTGATGTACTTTATTTCTGAGACTTGTAAGCCTCTAAAGATTACCTAAATTTGATGACATTGGTCTGGTCGAAATCAGTCCCAAAAGACTGTCCAAAGATGGAGTTGCACTGTGAACAAGAAGGAACAATGTCAAACATAAAACATGGTTAAATAGCAGTGGCTTTTTAAATGACATCAGGCACAAAGGCAAAATGAATCAAGGCAGCCTTCTTAACGTGGATCAAGTCTGGCCTTAAAATAATATCACAAAGAGTACTGACAAGACCTTCTCTTTGTGTAAGTTCAATGAGAACTTTCATTTTGCTTAAGCGCTATATGAAAAGATGTATTTACATGGCCTGAACCCTTTTGTGTAACAAGTTACACATCTTATACCCCTTCACAAAGCAGTTTGCAGCACACTGCATACTTGTCCTACTCCACAATTTAATCTCACAATGCTTTCAAAGGGAATGGAAGGTGATCCTCTGATTTTCTGTGAGTCATGTAATGCCAAAAACACCAATGATTATTTAAGAGACCTCATGCAACCCCTTTGTGCCCTGTGTCTTTTTTGGCACCATTATCGTGCGCTGTTTAACTTGGAAAAGAAGGTAAGACTTGCACTCAATGCATTTCCCCTTGAGCTCTTGAACATGTGCTGTAGATGCTTTGAATAGGGTACTTTGTGTTATACGCACCGTCCATACAACTTGCTTTTCAAGCTCAATATATTCTGTGCTGCTGCGATTGTTGAGTGCTTCTTCAAATTGTTCTCCTGTCAAGGTTACTTCGAGAGCCACAACAGGCAGCCTTTCAATGTCTACAGTCGTCATTGGTCCACTGGTTGTTGATCCACCATTTGTTGAGTCTACAGGTCATGTGTGATGGATGACAAAAGGTAATTATTAGGATGTGATCTGGCCAGAATTCATACTTGAGGGATGAGAAAGTCAATTCACGTAGGAATTTTTGACTCACCAATTACTTTGATGGAGGTGGTATTAATAGTGAGGTTGAAGGTCATGTTGCTGTTTTCCACAGCCGCCACTAAGACTTCTACAACCTTGGAAGCCTCTGGAATTTCATCCTTTGGAAGTGTGTTGTTAAACTTCAACTCCACCGATACTCTGACGTTTTCCATGTCCGGACTATTTAAAAGAAAAAACACACACATAAATTACAACTGATCGAAAAATTGCATGGATTTTTCCCCACTTTCATATTAGATTGCAATTCCTACGGCCAACTGAAGTCTTTAAATACGTTTGACCATTGGCTAAAAGATGGTTTCCTGGTTATAATGTGATGTACTTTATTTCTGAGACTTGTAAGCCTCTAAAGATTACCTAAATTTGATGACATTGGTCTGGTCGAAATCAGTCCCAAAAGACTGTCCAAAGATGGAGTTGCACTGTGAACAAGAAGGAACAATGTCAAACATAAAACATGGTTAAATAGCAGTGGCTTTTTAAATGACATCAGGCACAAAGGCAAAATGAATCAAGGCAGCCTTCTTAATGTGGATCAAGTCTGGCCTTAAAATAATATCACAAAGAGTACTGACAAGACCTTCTCTTTGTGTAAGTTCAATGAGAACTTTCATTTTGCTTAAGCGCTATATGAAAAGATGTATTTACATGGCCTGAACCCTTTTGTGTAACAAGTTACACATCTTATACCCCTTCACAAAGCAGTTTGCAGCACACTGCATACTTGTCCTACTCCACAATTTAATCTCACAATGCTTTCAAAGGGAATGGAAGGTGATCCTCTGATTTTCTGTGAGTCATGTAATGCCAAAAACACCAATGATTATTTAAGAGACCTCATGCAACCCCTTTGTGCCCTGTGTCTTTTTTGGCGCCATTATCGTGCGCTGTTTAACTTGGAAAAGAAGGTAAGACTTGCACTCAATGCATTTCCCCTTGAGCTCTTGAACATGTGCTGTAGATGCTTTGAATAGGGTACTTTGTGTTATACGCACCGTCCATACAACTTGCTTTTCAAGCTCAATATATTCTGTGCTGCTGCGATTGTTGAGTGCTTCTTCAAATTGTTCTCCTGTCAAGGTTACTTCGAGAGCCACAACAGGCAGCCTTTCAATGTCTACAGTCGTCATTGGTCCACTGGTTGTTGATCCACCATTTGTTGAGTCTACAGGTCATGTGTGATGGATGACAAAAGGTAATTATTAGGATGTGATCTGGCCAGAATTCATACTTGAGGGATGAAAAAGTCAATTCACATAGGAATTTTTGACTCACCAATTACTTTGATGGAGGTGGTATTAATAGTGAGGTTGAAGGTCATGTTGCTGTTTTCCACAGCCGCCACTAAGACTTCTACAACCTTGGAAGCCTCTGGAATTTCATCCTTTGGAAGTGTGTTGTTAAACTTCAACTCCACCGATACTCTGACGTTTTCCATGTCCGGACTATTTAAAAGAAAAAACACACACATAAATTACAACTGATCGAAAAATTGCATGGATTTTTCCCCACTTTCATATTAGATTGCAATTCCTACGGCCAACTGAAGTCTTTAAATACGTTTGACCATTGGCTAAAAGATGGTTTCCTGGTTATAATGTGATGTACTTTATTTCTGAGACTTGTAAGCCTCTAAAGATTACCTAAATTTGATGACATTGGTCTGGTCGAAATCAGTCCCAAAAGACTGTCCAAAGATGGAGTTGCACTGTGAACAAGAAGGAACAATGTCAAACATAAAACATGGTTAAATAGCAGTGGCTTTTTAAATGACATCAGGCACAAAGGCAAAATGAATCAAGGCAGCCTTCTTAACGTGGATCAAGTCTGGCCTTAAAATAATATCACAAAGAGTACTGACAAGACCTTCTCTTTGTGTAAGTTCAATGAGAACTTTCATTTTGCTTAAGCGCTATATGAAAAGATGTATTTACATGGCCTGAACCCTTTTGTGTAACAAGTTACACATCTTATACCCCTTCACAAAGCAGTTTGCAGCACACTGCATACTTGTCCTACTCCACAATTTAATCTCACAATGCTTTCAAAGGGAATGGAAGGTGATCCTCTGATTTTCTGTGAGTCATGTAATGCCAAAAACACCAATGATTATTTAAGAGACCTCATGCAACCCCTTTGTGCCCTGTGTCTTTTTTGGCGCCATTATCATGCGCTGTTTAACTTGGAAAAGAAGGTAAGACTTGCACTCAATGCATTTCCCCTTGAGCTCTTGAACATGTGCTGTAGATGCTTTGAATAGGGTACTTTGTGTTATACGCACCGTCCATACAACTTGCTTTTCAAGCTCAATATATTCTGTGCTGCTGCGATTGTTGAGTGCTTCTTCAAATTGTTCTCCTGTCAAGGTTACTTCGAGAGCCACAACAGGCAGCCTTTCAATGTCTACAGTCGTCATTGGTCCACTGGTTGTTGATCCACCATTTGTTGAGTCTACAGGTCATGTGTGATGGATGACAAAAGGTAATTATTAGGATGTGATCTGGCCAGAATTCATACTTGAGGGATGAAAAAGTCAATTCACGTAGGAATTTTTGACTCACCAATTACTTTGATGGAGGTGGTATTAATAGTGAGGTTGAAGGTCATGTTGCTGTTTTCCACAGCCGCCACTAAGACTTCTACAACCTTGGAAGCCTCTGGAATTTCATCCTTTGGAAGTGTGTTGTTAAACTTCAACTCCACCGATACTCTGACGTTTTCCATGTCCGGACTATTTAAAAGAAAAAACACACACATAAATTACAACTGATCGAAAAATTGCATGGATTTTTCCCCACTTTCATATTAGATTGCAATTCCTACGGCCAACTGAAGTCTTTAAATACGTTTGACCATTGGCTAAAAGATGGTTTCCTGGTTATAATGTGATGTACTTTATTTCTGAGACTTGTAAGCCTCTAAAGATTACCTAAATTTGATGACATTGGTCTGGTCGAAATCAGTCCCAAAAGACTGTCCAAAGATGGAGTTGCACTGTGAACAAGAAGGAACAATGTCAAACATAAAACATGGTTAAATAGCAGTGGCTTTTTAAATGACATCAGGCACAAAGGCAAAATGAATCAAGGCAGCCTTCTTAATGTGGATCAAGTCTGGCCTTAAAATAATATCACAAAGAGTACTGACAAGACCTTCTCTTTGTGTAAGTTCAATGAGAACTTTCATTTTGCTTAAGCGCTATATGAAAAGATGTATTTACATGGCCTGAACCCTTTTGTGTAACAAGTTACACATCTTATACCCCTTCACAAAGCAGTTTGCAGCACACTGCATACTTGTCCTACTCCACAATTTAATCTCACAATGCTTTCAAAGGGAATGGAAGGTGATCCTCTGATTTTCTGTGAGTCATGTAATGCCAAAAACACCAATGATTATTTAAGAGACCTCATGCAACCCCTTTGTGCCCTGTGTCTTTTTTGGCGCCATTATCGTGCGCTGTTTAACTTGGAAAAGAAGGTAAGACTTGCACTCAATGCATTTCCCCTTGAGCTCTTGAACATGTGCTGTAGATGCTTTGAATAGGGTACTTTGTGTTATACGCACCGTCCATACAACTTGCTTTTCAAGCTCAATATATTCTGTGCTGCTGCGATTGTTGAGTGCTTCTTCAAATTGTTCTCCTGTCAAGGTTACTTCGAGAGCCACAACAGGCAGCCTTTCAATGTCTACAGTCGTCATTGGTCCACTGGTTGTTGATCCACCATTTGTTGAGTCTACAGGTCATGTGTGATGGATGACAAAAGGTAATTATTAGGATGTGATCTGGCCAGAATTCATACTTGAGGGATGAAAAAGTCAATTCACGTAGGAATTTTTGACTCACCAATTACTTTGATGGAGGTGGTATTAATAGTGAGGTTGAAGGTCATGTTGCTGTTTTCCACAGCCGCCACTAAGACTTCTACAACCTTGGAAGCCTCTGGAATTTCATCCTTTGGAAGTGTGTTGTTAAACTTCAACTCCACCGATACTCTGACGTTTTCCATGTCCGGACTATTTAAAAGAAAAAACACACACATAAATTACAACTGATCGAAAAATTGCATGGATTTTTCCCCACTTTCATATTAGATTGCAATTCCTACGGCCAACTGAAGTCTTTAAATACGTTTGACCATTGGCCAAAAGATGGTTTCCTGGTTATAATGTGATGTACTTTATTTCTGAGACTTGTAAGCCTCTAAAGATTACCTAAATTTGATGACATTGGTCTGGTCGAAATCCGTCCCAAAAGACTGTCCAAAGATGGAGTTGCACTGTGAACAAGAAGGAACAATGTCAAACATAAAACATGGTTAAATAGCAGTGGCTTTTTAAATGACATCAGGCACAAAGGCAAAATGAATCAAGGCAGCCTTCTTAACGTGGATCAAGTCTGGCCTTAAAATAATATCACAAAGAGTACTGACAAGACCTTCTCTTTGTGTAAGTTCAATGAGAACTTTCATTTTGCTTAAGCGCTATATGAAAAGATGTATTTACATGGCCTGAACCCTTTTGTGTAACAAGTTACACATCTTATACCCCTTCACAAAGCAGTTTGCAGCACACTGCATACTTGTCCTACTCCACAATTTAATCTCACAATGCTTTCAAAGGGAATGGAAGGTGATCCTCTGATTTTCTGTGAGTCATGTAATGCCAAAAACACCAATGATTATTTAAGAGACCTCATGCAACCCCTTTGTGCCCTGTGTCTTTTTTGGCGCCATTATCGTGCGCTGTTTAACTTGGAAAAGAAGGTAAGACTTGCACTCAATGCATTTCCCCTTGAGCTCTTGAACATGTGCTGTAGATGCTTTGAATAGGGTACTTTGTGTTATACGCACCGTCCATACAACTTGCTTTTCAAGCTCAATATATTCTGTGCTGCTGCGATTGTTGAGTGCGTCTTCAAATTGTTCTCCTGTCAAGGTTACTTCGAGAGCCACAACAGGCAGCCTTTCAATGTCTACAGTCGTCATTGGTCCACTGGTTGTTGATCCACCATTTGTTGAGTCTACAGGTCATGTGTGATGGATGACAAAAGGTAATTATTAGGATGTGATCTGGCCAGAATTCATACTTGAGGGATGAAAAAGTCAATTCACGTAGGAATTTTTGACTCACCAATTACTTTGATGGAGGTGGTATTAATAGTGAGGTTGAAGGTCATGTTGCTGTTTTCCACAGCCGCCACTAAGACTTCTACAACCTTGGAAGCCTCTGGAATTTCATCCTTTGGAAGTGTGTTGTTAAACTTCAACTCCACCGATACTCTGACGTTTTCCATGTCCGGACTATTTAAAAGAAAAAACACACACATAAATTACAACTGATCGAAAAATTGCATGGATTTTTCCCCACTTTCATATTAGATTGCAATTCCTACGGCCAACTGAAGTCTTTAAATACGTTTGACCATTGGCCAAAAGATGGTTTCCTGGTTATAATGTGATGTACTTTATTTCTGAGACTTGTAAGCCTCTAAAGATTACCTAAATTTGATGACATTGGTCTGGTCGAAATCAGTCCCAAAAGACTGTCCAAAGATGGAGTTGCACTGTGAACAAGAAGGAACAATGTCAAACATAAAACATGGTTAAATAGCAGTGGCTTTTTAAATGACATCAGGCACAAAGGCAAAATGAATCAAGGCAGCCTTCTTAACGTGGATCAAGTCTGGCCTTAAAATAATATCACAAAGAGTACTGACAAGACCTTCTCTTTGTGTAAGTTCAATGAGAACTTTCATTTTGCTTAAGCGCTATATGAAAAGATGTATTTACATGGCCTGAACCCTTTTGTGTAACAAGTTACACATCTTATACCCCTTCACAAAGCAGTTTGCAGCACACTGCATACTTGTCCTACTCCACAATTTAATCTCACAATGCTTTCAAAGGGAATGGAAGGTGATCCTCTGATTTTCTGTGAGTCATGTAATGCCAAAAACACCAATGATTATTTAAGAGACCTCATGCAACCCCTTTGTGCCCTGTGTCTTTTTTGGCGCCATTATCGTGCGCTGTTTAACTTGGAAAAGAAGGTAAGACTTGCACTCAATGCATTTCCCCTTGAGCTCTTGAACATGTGCTGTAGATGCTTTGAATAGGGTACTTTGTGTTATACGCACCGTCCATACAACTTGCTTTTCAAGCTCAATATATTCTGTGCTGCTGCGATTGTTGAGTGCGTCTTCAAATTGTTCTCCTGTCAAGGTTACTTCGAGAGCCACAACAGGCAGCCTTTCAATGTCTACAGTCGTCATTGGTCCACTGGTTGTTGATCCACCATTTGTTGAGTCTACAGGTCATGTGTGATGGATGACAAAAGGTAATTATTAGGATGTGATCTGTCCAGAATTCATACTTGAGGGATGAAAAAGTCAATTCACGTAGGAATTTTTGACTCACCAATTACTTTGATGGAGGTGGTATTAATAGTGAGGTTGAAGGTCATGTTGCTGTTTTCCACAGCCGCCACTAAGACTTCTACAACCTTGGAAGCCTCTGGAATTTCATCCTTTGGAAGTGTGTTGTTAAACTTCAACTCCACCGATACTCTGACGTTTTCCATGTCCGGACTATTTAAAAGAAAAAACACACACATAAATTACAACTGATCGAAAAATTGCATGGATTTTTCCCCACTTTCATATTAGATTGCAATTCCTACGGCCAACTGAAGTCTTTAAATACGTTTGACCATTGGCTAAAAGATGGTTTCCTGGTTATAATGTGATGTACTTTATTTCTGAGACTTGTAAGCCTCTAAAGATTACCTAAATTTGATGACATTGGTCTGGTCGAAATCAGTCCCAAAAGACTGTCCAAAGATGGAGTTGCACTGTGAACAAGAAGGAACAATGTCAAACATAAAACATGGTTAAATAGCAGTGGCTTTTTAAATGACATCAGGCACAAAGGCAAAATGAATCAAGGCAGCCTTCTTAACGTGGATCAAGTCTGGCCTTAAAATAATATCACAAAGAGTACTGACAAGACCTTCTCTTTGTGTAAGTTCAATGAGAACTTTCATTTTGCTTAAGCGCTATATGAAAAGATGTATTTACATGGCCTGAACCCTTTTGTGTAACAAGTTACACATCTTATACCCCTTCACAAAGCAGTTTGCAGCACACTGCATACTTGTCCTACTCCACAATTTAATCTCACAATGCTTTCAAAGGGAATGGAAGGTGATCCTCTGATTTTCTGTGAGTCATGTAATGCCAAAAACACCAATGATTATTTAAGAGACCTCATGCAACCCCTTTGTGCCCTGTGTCTTTTTTGGCGCCATTATCGTGCGCTGTTTAACTTGGAAAAGAAGGTAAGACTTGCACTCAATGCATTTCCCCTTGAGCTCTTGAACATGTGCTGTAGATGCTTTGAATAGGGTACTTTGTGTTATACGCACCGTCCATACAACTTGCTTTTCAAGCTCAATATATTCTGTGCTGCTGCGATTGTTGAGTGCGTCTTCAAATTGTTCTCCTGTCAAGGTTACTTCGAGAGCCACAACAGGCAGCCTTTCAATGTCTACAGTCGTCATTGGTCCACTGGTTGTTGATCCACCATTTGTTGAGTCTACAGGTCATGTGTGATGGATGACAAAAGGTAATTATTAGGATGTGATCTGGCCAGAATTCATACTTGAGGGATGAAAAAGTCAATTCACGTAGGAATTTTTGACTCACCAATTACTTTGATGGAGGTGGTATTAATAGTGAGGTTGAAGGTCATGTTGCTGTTTTCCACAGCCGCCACTAAGACTTCTACAACCTTGGAAGCCTCTGGAATTTCATCCTTTGGAAGTGTGTTGTTAAACTTCAACTCCACCGATACTCTGACGTTTTCCATGTCCGGACTATTTAAAAGAAAAAACACACACATAAATTACAACTGATCGAAAAATTGCATGGATTTTTCCCCACTTTCATATTAGATTGCAATTCCTACGGCCAACTGAAGTCTTTAAATACGTTTGACCATTGGCCAAAAGATGGTTTCCTGGTTATAATGGGATGTACTTTATTTCTGAGACTTGTAAGCCTCTAAAGATTACCTAAATTTGATGACATTGGTCTGGTCGAAATCCGTCCCAAAAGACTGTCCAAAGATGGAGTTGCACTGTGAACAAGAAGGAACAATGTCAAACATAAAACATGGTTAAATAGCAGTGGCTTTTTAAATGACATCAGGCACAAAGGCAAAATGAATCAAGGCAGCCTTCTTAATGTGGATCAAGTCTGGCCTTAAAATAATATCACAAAGAGTACTGACAAGACCTTCTCTTTGTGTAAGTTCAATGAGAACTTTCATTTTGCTTAAGCGCTATATGAAAAGATGTATTTACATGGCCTGAACCCTTTTGTGTAACAAGTTACACATCTTATACCCCTTCACAAAGCAGTTTGCAGCACACTGCATACTTGTCCTACTCCACAATTTAATCTCACAATGCTTTCAAAGGGAATGGAAGGTGATCCTCTGATTTTCTGTGAGTCATGTAATGCCAAAAACACCAATGATTATTTAAGAGACCTCATGCAACCCCTTTGTGCCCTGTGTCTTTTTTGGCGCCATTATCGTGCGCTGTTTAACTTGGAAAAGAAGGTAAGACTTGCACTCAATGCATTTCCCCTTGAGCTCTTGAACATGTGCTGTAGATGCTTTGAATAGGGTACTTTGTGTTATACGCACCGTCCATACAACTTGCTTTTCAAGCTCAATATATTCTGTGCTGCTGCGATTGTTGAGTGCGTCTTCAAATTGTTCTCCTGTCAAGGTTACTTCGAGAGCCACAACAGGCAGCCTTTCAATGTCTACAGTCGTCATTGGTCCACTGGTTGTTGATCCACCATTTGTTGAGTCTACAGGTCATGTGTGATGGATGACAAAAGGTAATTATTAGGATGTGATCTGGCCAGAATTCATACTTGAGGGATGAAAAAGTCAATTCACGTAGGAATTTTTGACTCACCAATTACTTTGATGGAGGTGGTATTAATAGTGAGGTTGAAGGTCATGTTGCTGTTTTCCACAGCCGCCACTAAGACTTCTACAACCTTGGAAGCCTCTGGAATTTCATCCTTTGGAAGTGTGTTGTTAAACTTCAACTCCACCGATACTCTGACGTTTTCCATGTCCGGACTATTTAAAAGAAAAAACACACACATAAATTACAACTGATCGAAAAATTGCATGGATTTTTCCCCACTTTCATATTAGATTGCAATTCCTACGGCCAACTGAAGTCTTTAAATACGTTTGACCATTGGCTAAAAGATGGTTTCCTGGTTATAATGTGATGTACTTTATTTCTGAGACTTGTAAGCCTCTAAAGATTACCTAAATTTGATGACATTGGTCTGGTCGAAATCAGTCCCAAAAGACTGTCCAAAGATGGAGTTGCACTGTGAACAAGAAGGAACAATGTCAAACATAAAACATGGTTAAATAGCAGTGGCTTTTTAAATGACATCAGGCACAAAGGCAAAATGAATCAAGGCAGCCTTCTTAACGTGGATCAAGTCTGGCCTTAAAATAATATCACAAAGAGTACTGACAAGACCTTCTCTTTGTGTAAGTTCAATGAGAACTTTCATTTTGCTTAAGCGCTATATGAAAAGATGTATTTACATGGCCTGAACCCTTTTGTGTAACAAGTTACACATCTTATACCCCTTCACAAAGCAGTTTGCAGCACACTGCATACTTGTCCTACTGCACAATTTAATCTCACAATGCTTTCAAAGGGAATGGAAGGTGATCCTCTGATTTTCTGTGAGTCATGTAATGCCAAAAACACCAATGATTATTTAAGAGACCTCATGCAACCCCTTTGTGCCCTGTGTCTTTTTTGGCGCCATTATCATGCGCTGTTTAACTTGGAAAAGAAGGTAAGACTTGCACTCAATGCATTTCCCCTTGAGCTCTTGAACATGTGCTGTAGATGCTTTGAATAGGGTACTTTGTGTTATACGCACCGTCCATACAACTTGCTTTTCAAGCTCAATATATTCTGTGCTGCTGCGATTGTTGAGTGCTTCTTCAAATTGTTCTCCTGTCAAGGTTACTTCGAGAGCCACAACAGGCAGCCTTTCAATGTCTACAGTCGTCATTGGTCCACTGGTTGTTGATCCACCATTTGTTGAGTCTACAGGTCATGTGTGATGGATGACAAAAGGTAATTATTAGGATGTGATCTGGCCAGAATTCATACTTGAGGGATGAAAAAGTCAATTCACGTAGGAATTTTTGACTCACCAATTACTTTGATGGAGGTGGTATTAATAGTGAGGTTGAAGGTCATGTTGCTGTTTTCCACAGCCGCCACTAAGACTTCTACAACCTTGGAAGCCTCTGGAATTTCATCCTTTGGAAGTGTGTTGTTAAACTTCAACTCCACCGATACTCTGACGTTTTCCATGTCCGGACTATTTAAAAGAAAAAACACACACATAAATTACAACTGATCGAAAAATTGCATGGATTTTTCCCCACTTTCATATTAGATTGCAATTCCTACGGCCAACTGAAGTCTTTAAATACGTTTGACCATTGGCTAAAAGATGGTTTCCTGGTTATAATGTGATGTACTTTATTTCTGAGACTTGTAAGCCTCTAAAGATTACCTAAATTTGATGACATTGGTCTGGTCGAAATCAGTCCCAAAAGACTGTCCAAAGATGGAGTTGCACTGTGAACAAGAAGGAACAATGTCAAACATAAAACATGGTTAAATAGCAGTGGCTTTTTAAATGACATCAGGCACAAAGGCAAAATGAATCAAGGCAGCCTTCTTAACGTGGATCAAGTCTGGCCTTAAAATAATATCACAAAGAATACTGACAAGACCTTCTCTTTGTGTAAGTTCAATGAGAACTTTCATTTTGCTTAAGCGCTATATGAAAAGATGTATTTACATGGCCTGAACCCTTTTGTGTAACAAGTTACACATCTTATACCCCTTCACAAAGCAGTTTGCAGCACACTGCATACTTGTCCTACTCCACAATTTAATCTCACAATGCTTTCAAAGGGAATGGAAGGTGATCCTCTGATTTTCTGTGAGTCATGTAATGCCAAAAACACCAATGATTATTTAAGAGACCTCATGCAACCCCTTTGTGCCCTGTGTCTTTTTTGGCGCCATTATCGTGCGCTGTTTAACTTGGAAAAGAAGGTAAGACTTGCACTCAATGCATTTCCCCTTGAGCTCTTGAACATGTGCTGTAGATGCTTTGAATAGGGTACTTTGTGTTATACGCACCGTCCATACAACTTGCTTTTCAAGCTCAATATATTCTGTGCTGCTGCGATTGTTGAGTGCTTCTTCAAATTGTTCTCCTGTCAAGGTTACTTCGAGAGCCACAACAGGCAGCCTTTCAATGTCTACAGTCGTCATTGGTCCACTGGTTGTTGATCCACCATTTGTTGAGTCTACAGGTCATGTGTGATGGATGACAAAAGGTAATTATTAGGATGTGATCTGGCCAGAATTCATACTTGAGGGATGAAAAAGTCAATTCACGTAGGAATTTTTGACTCACCAATTACTTTGATGGAGGTGGTATTAATAGTGAGGTTGAAGGTCATGTTGCTGTTTTCCACAGCCGCCACTAAGACTTCTACAACCTTGGAAGCCTCTGGAATTTCATCCTTTGGAAGTGTGTTGTTAAACTTCAACTCCACCGATACTCTGACGTTTTCCATGTCCGGACTATTTAAAAGAAAAAACACACACATAAATTACAATTGATCGAAAAATTGCATGGATTTTTCCCCACTTTCATATTAGATTGCAATTCCTACGGCCAACTGAAGTCTTTAAATACGTTTGACCATTGGCCAAAAGATGGTTTCCTGGTTATAATGTGATGTACTTTATTTCTGAGACTTGTAAGCCTCTAAAGATTACCTAAATTTGATGACATTGGTCTGGTCGAAATCAGTCCCAAAAGACTGTCCAAAGATGGAGTTGCACTGTGAACAAGAAGGAACAATGTCAAACATAAAACATGGTTAAATAGCAGTGGCTTTTTAAATGACATCAGGCACAAAGGCAAAATGAATCAAGGCAGCCTTCTTAACGTGGATCAAGTCTGGCCTTAAAATAATATCACAAAGAGTACTGACAAGACCTTCTCTTTGTGTAAGTTCAATGAGAACTTTCATTTTGCTTAAGCGCTATATGAAAAGATGTATTTACATGGCCTGAACCCTTTTGTGTAACAAGTTACACATCTTATACCCCTTCACAAAGCAGTTTGCAGCACACTGCATACTTGTCCTACTCCACAATTTAATCTCACAATGCTTTCAAAGGGAATGGAAGGTGATCCTCTGATTTTCTGTGAGTCATGTAATGCCAAAAACACCAATGATTATTTAAGAGACCTCATGCAACCCCTTTGTGCCCTGTGTCTTTTTTGGCGCCATTATCATGCGCTGTTTAACTTGGAAAAGAAGGTAAGACTTGCACTCAATGCATTTCCCCTTGAGCTCTTGAACATGTGCTGTAGATGCTTTGAATAGGGTACTTTGTGTTATACGCACCGTCCATACAACTTGCTTTTCAAGCTCAATATATTCTGTGCTGCTGCGATTGTTGAGTGCTTCTTCAAATTGTTCTCCTGTCAAGGTTACTTCGAGAGCCACAACAGGCAGCCTTTCAATGTCTACAGTCGTCATTGGTCCACTGGTTGTTGATCCACCATTTGTTGAGTCTACAGGTCATGTGTGATGGATGACAAAAGGTAATTATTAGGATGTGATCTGGCCAGAATTCATACTTGAGGGATGAAAAAGTCAATTCACGTAGGAATTTTTGACTCACCAATTACTTTGATGGAGGTGGTATTAATAGTGAGGTTGAAGGTCATGTTGCTGTTTTCCACAGCCGCCACTAAGACTTCTACAACCTTGGAAGCCTCTGGAATTTCATCCTTTGGAAGTGTGTTGTTAAACTTCAACTCCACCGATACTCTGACGTTTTCCATGTCCGGACTATTTAAAAGAAAAAACACACACATAAATTACAACTGATCGAAAAATTGCATGGATTTTTCCCCACTTTCATATTAGATTGCAATTCCTACGGCCAACTGAAGTCTTTAAATACGTTTGACCATTGGCTAAAAGATGGTTTCCTGGTTATAATGTGATGTACTTTATTTCTGAGACTTGTAAGCCTCTAAAGATTACCTAAATTTGATGACATTGGTCTGGTCGAAATCAGTCCCAAAAGACTGTCCAAAGATGGAGTTGCACTGTGAACAAGAAGGAACAATGTCAAACATAAAACATGGTTAAATAGCAGTGGCTTTTTAAATGACATCAGGCACAAAGGCAAAATGAATCAAGGCAGCCTTCTTAACGTGGATCAAGTCTGGCCTTAAAATAATATCACAAAGAGTACTGACAAGACCTTCTCTTTGTGTAAGTTCAATGAGAACTTTCATTTTGCTTAAGCGCTATATGAAAAGATGTATTTACATGGCCTGAACCCTTTTGTGTAACAAGTTACACATCTTATACCCCTTCACAAAGCAGTTTGCAGCACACTGCATACTTGTCCTACTCCACAATTTAATCTCACAATGCTTTCAAAGGGAATGGAAGGTGATCCTCTGATTTTCTGTGAGTCATGTAATGCCAAAAACACCAATGATTATTTAAGAGACCTCATGCAACCCCTTTGTGCCCTGTGTCTTTTTTGGCGCCATTATCGTGCGCTGTTTAACTTGGAAAAGAAGGTAAGACTTGCACTCAATGCATTTCCCCTTGAGCTCTTGAACATGTGCTGTAGATGCTTTGAATAGGGTACTTTGTGTTATACGCACCGTCCATACAACTTGCTTTTCAAGCTCAATATATTCTGTGCTGCTGCGATTGTTGAGTGCTTCTTCAAATTGTTCTCCTGTCAAGGTTACTTCGAGAGCCACAACAGGCAGCCTTTCAATGTCTACAGTCGTCATTGGTCCACTGGTTGTTGATCCACCATTTGTTGAGTCTACAGGTCATGTGTGATGGATGACAAAAGGTAATTATTAGGATGTGATCTGGCCAGAATTCATACTTGAGGGATGAAAAAGTCAATTCACGTAGGAATTTTTGACTCACCAATTACTTTGATGGAGGTGGTATTAATAGTGAGGTTGAAGGTCATGTTGCTGTTTTCCACAGCCGCCACTAAGACTTCTACAACCTTGGAAGCCTCTGGAATTTCATCCTTTGGAAGTGTGTTGTTAAACTTCAACTCCACCGATACTCTGACGTTTTCCATGTCCGGACTATTTAAAAGAAAAAACACACACATAAATTACAATTGATCGAAAAATTGCATGGATTTTTCCCCACTTTCATATTAGATTGCAATTCCTACGGCCAACTGAAGTCTTTAAATACGTTTGACCATTGGCCAAAAGATGGTTTCCTGGTTATAATGTGATGTACTTTATTTCTGAGACTTGTAAGCCTCTAAAGATTACCTAAATTTGATGACATTGGTCTGGTCGAAATCAGTCCCAAAAGACTGTCCAAAGATGGAGTTGCACTGTGAACAAGAAGGAACAATGTCAAACATAAAACATGGTTAAATAGCAGTGGCTTTTTAAATGACATCAGGCACAAAGGCAAAATGAATCAAGGCAGCCTTCTTAACGTGGATCAAGTCTGGCCTTAAAATAATATCACAAAGAGTACTGACAAGACCTTCTCTTTGTGTAAGTTCAATGAGAACTTTCATTTTGCTTAAGCGCTATATGAAAAGATGTATTTACATGGCCTGAACCCTTTTGTGTAACAAGTTACACATCTTATACCCCTTCACAAAGCAGTTTGCAGCACACTGCATACTTGTCCTACTCCACAATTTAATCTCACAATGCTTTCAAAGGGAATGGAAGGTGATCCTCTGATTTTCTGTGAGTCATGTAATGCCAAAAACACCAATGATTATTTAAGAGACCTCATGCAACCCCTTTGTGCCCTGTGTCTTTTTTGGCGCCATTATCGTGCGCTGTTTAACTTGGAAAAGAAGGTAAGACTTGCACTCAATGCATTTCCCCTTGAGCTCTTGAACATGTGCTGTAGATGCTTTGAATAGGGTACTTTGTGTTATACGCACCGTCCATACAACTTGCTTTTCAAGCTCAATATATTCTGTGCTGCTGCGATTGTTGAGTGCTTCTTCAAATTGTTCTCCTGTCAAGGTTACTTCGAGAGCCACAACAGGCAGCCTTTCAATGTCTACAGTCGTCATTGGTCCACTGGTTGTTGATCCACCATTTGTTGAGTCTACAGGTCATGTGTGATGGATGACAAAAGGTAATTATTAGGATGTGATCTGGCCAGAATTCATACTTGAGGGATGAAAAAGTCAATTCACGTAGGAATTTTTGACTCACCAATTACTTTGATGGAGGTGGTATTAATAGTGAGGTTGAAGGTCATGTTGCTGTTTTCCACAGCCGCCACTAAGACTTCTACAACCTTGGAAGCCTCTGGAATTTCATCCTTTGGAAGTGTGTTGTTAAACTTCAACTCCACCGATACTCTGACATTTTCCATGTCCGGACTATTTAAAAGAAAAAACACACACATAAATTACAACTGATCGAAAAATTGCATGGATTTTTCCCCACTTTCATATTAGATTGCAATTCCTACGGCCAACTGAAGTCTTTAAATACGTTTGACCATTGGCTAAAAGATGGTTTCCTGGTTATAATGTGATGTACTTTATTTCTGAGACTTGTAAGCCTCTAAAGATTACCTAAATTTGATGACATTGGTCTGGTCGAAATCAGTCCCAAAAGACTGTCCAAAGATGGAGTTGCACTGTGAACAAGAAGGAACAATGTCAAACATAAAACATGGTTAAATAGCAGTGGCTTTTTAAATGACATCAGGCACAAAGGCAAAATGAATCAAGGCAGCCTTCTTAACGTGGATCAAGTCTGGCCTTAAAATAATATCACAAAAGTACTGACAAGACCTTCTCTTTGTGTAAGTTCAATGAGAACTTTCATTTTGCTTAAGCGCTATATGAAAAGATGTATTTACATGGCCTGAACCCTTTTGTGTAACAAGTTACACATCTTATACCCCTTCACAAAGCAGTTTGCAGCACACTGCATACTTCTCCTACTCCACAATTTAATCTCACAATGCTTTCAAAGGGAATGGAAGGTGATCGTCTGATTTTCTGTGAGTCATGTAATGCCAAAAACACCAATGATTATTTAAGAGACCTCATGCAACCCCTTTGTGCCCTGTGTCTTTTTTGGCGCCATTATCATGCGCTGTTTAACTTGGAAAAGAAGGTAAGACTTGCACTCAATGCATTTCCCCTTGAGCTCTTGAACATGTGCTGTAGATGCTTTGAATAGGGTACTTTGTGTTATACGCACCGTCCATACAACTTGCTTTTCAAGCTCAATATATTCTGTGCTGCTGCGATTGTTGAGTGCTTCTTCAAATTGTTCTCCTGTCAAGGTTACTTCGAGAGCCACAACAGGCAGCCTTTCAATGTCTACAGTCGTCATTGGTCCACTGGTTGTTGATCCACCATTTGTTGAGTCTACAGGTCATGTGTGATGGATGACAAAAGGTAATTATTAGGATGTGATCTGGCCAGAATTCATACTTGAGGGATGAAAAAGTCAATTCACGTAGGAATTTTTGACTCACCAATTACTTTGATGGAGGTGGTATTAATAGTGAGGTTGAAGGTCATGTTGCTGTTTTCCACAGCCGCCACTAAGACTTCTACAACCTTGGAAGCCTCTGGAATTTCATCCTTTGGAAGTGTGTTGTTAAACTTCAACTCCACCGATACTCTGACGTTTTCCATGTCCGGACTATTTAAAAGAAAAAACACACACATAAATTACAATTGATCGAAAAATTGCATGGATTTTTCCCCACTTTCATATTAGATTGCAATTCCTACGGCCAACTGAAGTCTTTAAATACGTTTGACCATTGGCCAAAAGATGGTTTCCTGGTTATAATGTGATGTACTTTATTTCTGAGACTTGTAAGCCTCTAAAGATTACCTAAATTTGATGACATTGGTCTGGTCGAAATCAGTCCCAAAAGACTGTCCAAAGATGGAGTTGCACTGTGAACAAGAAGGAACAATGTCAAACATAAAACATGGTTAAATAGCAGTGGCTTTTTAAATGACATCAGGCACAAAGGCAAAATGAATCAAGGCAGCCTTCTTAACGTGGATCAAGTCTGGCCTTAAAATAATATCACAAAGAGTACTGACAAGACCTTCTCTTTGTGTAAGTTCAATGAGAACTTTCATTTTGCTTAAGCGCTATATGAAAAGATGTATTTACATGGCCTGAACCCTTTTGTGTAACAAGTTACACATCTTATACCCCTTCACAAAGCAGTTTGCAGCACACTGCATACTTGTCCTACTCCACAATTTAATCTCACAATGCTTTCAAAGGGAATGGAAGGTGATCCTCTGATTTTCTGTGAGTCATGTAATGCCAAAAACACCAATGATTATTTAAGAGACCTCATGCAACCCCTTTGTGCCCTGTGTCTTTTTTGGCGCTATTATCATGCGCTGTTTAACTTGGAAAAGAAGGTAAGACTTGCACTCAATGCATTTCCCCTTGAGCTCTTGAACATGTGCTGTAGATGCTTTGAATAGGGTACTTTGTGTTATACGCACCGTCCATACAACTTGCTTTTCAAGCTCAATATATTCTGTGCTGCTGCGATTGTTGAGTGCTTCTTCAAATTGTTCTCCTGTCAAGGTTACTTCGAGAGCCACAACAGGCAGCCTTTCAATGTCTACAGTCGTCATTGGTCCACTGGTTGTTGATCCACCATTTGTTGAGTCTACAGGTCATGTGTGATGGATGACAAAAGGTAATTATTAGGATGTGATCTGGCCAGAATTCATACTTGAGGGATGAAAAAGTCAATTCACGTAGGAATTTTTGACTCACCAATTACTTTGATGGAGGTGGTATTAATAGTGAGGTTGAAGGTCATGTTGCTGTTTTCCACAGCCGCCACTAAGACTTCTACAACCTTGGAAGCCTCTGGAATTTCATCCTTTGGAAGTGTGTTGTTAAACTTCAACTCCACCGATACTCTGACGTTTTCCATGTCCGGACTATTTAAAAGAAAAAACACACACATAAATTACAACTGATCGAAAAATTGCATGGATTTTTCCCCACTTTCATATTAGATTGCAATTCCTACGGCCAACTGAAGTCTTTAAATACGTTTGACCATTGGCCAAAAGATGGTTTCCTGGTTATAATGTGATGTACTTTATTTCTGAGACTTGTAAGCCTCTAAAGATTACCTAAATTTGATGACATTGGTCTGGTCGAAATCAGTCCCAAAAGACTGTCCAAAGATGGAGTTGCACTGTGAACAAGAAGGAACAATGTCAAACATAAAACATGGTTAAATAGCAGTGGCTTTTTAAATGACATCAGGCACAAAGGCAAAATGAATCAAGGCAGCCTTCTTAACGTGGATCAAGTCTGGCCTTAAAATAATATCACAAAGAGTACTGACAAGACCTTCTCTTTGTGTAAGTTCAATGAGAACTTTCATTTTGCTTAAGCGCTATATGAAAAGATGTATTTACATGGCCTGAACCTTTTTGTGTAACAAGTTACACATCTTATACCCCTTCACAAAGCAGTTTGCAGCACACTGCATACTTGTCCTACTCCACAATTTAATCTCACAATGCTTTCAAAGGGAATGGAAGGTGATCCTCTGATTTTCTGTGAGTCATGTAATGCCAAAAACACCAATGATTATTTAAGAGACCTCATGCAACCCCTTTGTGCCCTGTGTCTTTTTTGGCGCCATTATCATGCGCTGTTTAACTTGGAAAAGAAGGTAAGACTTGCACTCAATGCATTTCCCCTTGAGCTCTTGAACATGTGCTGTAGATGCTTTGAATAGGGTACTTTGTGTTATACGCACCGTCCATACAACTTGCTTTTCAAGCTCAATATATTCTGTGCTGCTGCGATTGTTGAGTGCTTCTTCAAATTGTTCTCCTGTCAAGGTTACTTCGAGAGCCACAACAGGCAGCCTTTCAATGTCTACAGTCGTCATTGGTCCACTGGTTGTTGATCCACCATTTGTTGAGTCTACAGGTCATGTGTGATGGATGACAAAAGGTAATTATTAGGATGTGATCTGGCCAGAATTCATACTTGAGGGATGAAAAAGTCAATTCACGTAGGAATTTTTGACTCACCAATTACTTTGATGGAGGTGGTATTAATAGTGAGGTTGAAGGTCATGTTGCTGTTTTCCACAGCCGCCACTAAGACTTCTACAACCTTGGAAGCCTCTGGAATTTCATCCTTTGGAAGTGTGTTGTTAAACTTCAACTCCACCGATACTCTGACGTTTTCCATGTCCGGACTATTTAAAAGAAAAATCACACACATAAATTACAATTGATCGAAAAATTGCATGGATTTTTCCCCACTTTCATATTAGATTGCAATTCCTACGGCCAACTGAAGTCTTTAAATACGTTTGACCATTGGCCAAAAGATGGTTTCCTGGTTATAATGTGATGTACTTTATTTCTGAGACTTGTAAGCCTCTAAAGATTACCTAAATTTGATGACATTGGTCTGGTCGAAATCAGTCCCAAAAGACTGTCCAAAGATGGAGTTGCACTGTGAACAAGAAGGAACAATGTCAAACATAAAACATGGTTAAATAGCAGTGGCTTTTTAAATGACATCAGGCACAAAGGCAAAATGAATCAAGGCAGCCTTCTTAACGTGGATCAAGTCTGGCCTTAAAATAATATCACAAAGAGTACTGACAAGACCTTCTCTTTGTGTAAGTTCAATGAGAACTTTCATTTTGCTTAAGCGCTATATGAAAAGATGTATTTACATGGCCTGAACCCTTTTGTGTAACAAGTTACACATCTTATACCCCTTCACAAAGCAGTTTGCAGCACACTGCATACTTGTCCTACTCCACAATTTAATCTCACAATGCTTTCAAAGGGAATGGAAGGTGATCCTCTGATTTTCTGTGAGTCATGTAATGCCAAAAACACCAATGATTATTTAAGAGACCTCATGCAACCCCTTTGTGCCCTGTGTCTTTTTTGGCGCCATTATCGTGCGCTGTTTAACTTGGAAAAGAAGGTAAGACTTGCACTCAATGCATTTCCCCTTGAGCTCTTGAACATGTGCTGTAGATGCTTTGAATAGGGTACTTTGTGTTATACGCACCGTCCATACAACTTGCTTTTCAAGCTCAATATATTCTGTGCTGCTGCGATTGTTGAGTGCTTCTTCAAATTGTTCTCCTGTCAAGGTTACTTCGAGAGCCACAACAGGCAGCCTTTCAATGTCTACAGTCGTCATTGGTCCACTGGTTGTTGATCCACCATTTGTTGAGTCTACAGGTCATGTGTGATGGATGACAAAAGGTAATTATTAGGATGTGATCTGGCCAGAATTCATACTTGAGGGATGAAAAAGTCAATTCACGTAGGAATTTTTGACTCACCAATTACTTTGATGGAGGTGGTATTAATAGTGAGGTTGAAGGTCATGTTGCTGTTTTCCACAGCCGCCACTAAGACTTCTACAACCTTGGAAGCCTCTGGAATTTCATCCTTTGGAAGTGTGTTGTTAAACTTCAACTCCACCGATACTCTGACGTTTTCCATGTCCGGACTATTTAAAAGAAAAAACACACACATAAATTACAATTGATCGAAAAATTGCATGGATTTTTCCCCACTTTCATATTAGATTGCAATTCCTACGGCCAACTGAAGTCTTTAAATACGTTTGACCATTGGCCAAAAGATGGTTTCCTGGTTATAATGTGATGTACTTTATTTCTGAGACTTGTAAGCCTCTAAAGATTACCTAAATTTGATGACATTGGTCTGGTCGAAATCAGTCCCAAAAGACTGTCCAAAGATGGAGTTGCACTGTGAACAAGAAGGAACAATGTCAAACATAAAACATGGTTAAATAGCAGTGGCTTTTTAAATGACATCAGGCACAAAGGCAAAATGAATCAAGGCAGCCTTCTTAACGTGGATCAAGTCTGGCCTTAAAATAATATCACAAAAGTACTGACAAGACCTTCTCTTTGTGTAAGTTCAATGAGAACTTTCATTTTGCTTAAGCGCTATATGAAAAGATGTATTTACATGGCCTGAACCCTTTTGTGTAACAAGTTACACATCTTATACCCCTTCACAAAGCAGTTTGCAGCACACTGCATACTTCTCCTACTCCACAATTTAATCTCACAATGCTTTCAAAGGGAATGGAAGGTGATCCTCTGATTTTCTGTGAGTCATGTAATGCCAAAAACACCAATGATTATTTAAGAGACCTCATGCAACCCCTTTGTGCCCTGTGTCTTTTTTGGCGCCATTATCATGCGCTGTTTAACTTGGAAAAGAAGGTAAGACTTGCACTCAATGCATTTCCCCTTGAGCTCTTGAACATGTGCTGTAGATGCTTTGAATAGGGTACTTTGTGTTATACGCACCGTCCATACAACTTGCTTTTCAAGCTCAATATATTCTGTGCTGCTGCGATTGTTGAGTGCTTCTTCAAATTGTTCTCCTGTCAAGGTTACTTCGAGAGCCACAACAGGCAGCCTTTCAATGTCTACAGTCGTCATTGGTCCACTGGTTGTTGATCCACCATTTGTTGAGTCTACAGGTCATGTGTGATGGATGACAAAAGGTAATTATTAGGATGTGATCTGGCCAGAATTCATACTTGAGGGATGAAAAAGTCAATTCACGTAGGAATTTTTGACTCACCAATTACTTTGATGGAGGTGGTATTAATAGTGAGGTTGAAGGTCATGTTGCTGTTTTCCACAGCCGCCACTAAGACTTCTACAACCTTGGAAGCCTCTGGAATTTCATCCTTTGGAAGTGTGTTGTTAAACTTCAACTCCACCGATACTCTGACGTTTTCCATGTCCGGACTATTTAAAAGAAAAAACACACACATAAATTACAACTGATCGAAAAATTGCATGGATTTTTCCCCACTTTCATATTAGATTGCAATTCCTACGGCCAACTGAAGTCTTTAAATACGTTTGACCATTGGCCAAAAGATGGTTTCCTGGTTATAATGTGATGTACTTTATTTCTGAGACTTGTAAGCCTCTAAAGATTACCTAAATTTGATGACATTGGTCTGGTCGAAATCAGTCCCAAAAGACTGTCCAAAGATGGAGTTGCACTGTGAACAAGAAGGAACAATGTCAAACATAAAACATGGTTAAATAGCAGTGGCTTTTTAAATGACATCAGGCACAAAGGCAAAATGAATCAAGGCAGCCTTCTTAACGTGGATCAAGTCTGGCCTTAAAATAATATCACAAAGAGTACTGACAAGACCTTCTCTTTGTGTAAGTTCAATGAGAACTTTCATTTTGCTTAAGCGCTATATGAAAAGATGTATTTACATGGCCTGAACCCTTTTGTGTAACAAGTTACACATCTTATACCCCTTCACAAAGCAGTTTGCAGCACACTGCATACTTGTCCTACTCCACAATTTAATCTCACAATGCTTTCAAAGGGAATGGAAGGTGATCCTCTGATTTTCTGTGAGTCATGTAATGCCAAAAACACCAATGATTATTTAAGAGACCTCATGCAACCCCTTTGTGCCCTGTGTCTTTTTTGGCGCCATTATCATGCGCTGTTTAACTTGGAAAAGAAGGTAAGACTTGCACTCAATGCATTTCCCCTTGAGCTCTTGAACATGTGCTGTAGATGCTTTGAATAGGGTACTTTGTGTTATACGCACCGTCCATACAACTTGCTTTTCAAGCTCAATATATTCTGTGCTGCTGCGATTGTTGAGTGCTTCTTCAAATTGTTCTCCTGTCAAGGTTACTTCGAGAGCCACAACAGGCAGCCTTTCAATGTCTACAGTCGTCATTGGTCCACTGGTTGTTGATCCACCATTTGTTGAGTCTACAGGTCATGTGTGATGGATGACAAAAGGTAATTATTAGGATGTGATCTGGCCAGAATTCATACTTGAGGGATGAAAAAGTCAATTCACGTAGGAATTTTTGACTCACCAATTACTTTGATGGAGGTGGTATTAATAGTGAGGTTGAAGGTCATGTTGCTGTTTTCCACAGCCGCCACTAAGACTTCTACAACCTTGGAAGCCTCTGGAATTTCATCCTTTGGAAGTGTGTTGTTAAACTTCAACTCCACCGATACTCTGACGTTTTCCATGTCCGGACTATTTAAAAGAAAAAACACACACATAAATTACAACTGATCGAAAAATTGCATGGATTTTTCCCCACTTTCATATTAGATTGCAATTCCTACGGCCAACTGAAGTCTTTAAATACGTTTGACCATTGGCCAAAAGATGGTTTCCTGGTTATAATGTGATGTACTTTATTTCTGAGACTTGTAAGCCTCTAAAGATTACCTAAATTTGATGACATTGGTCTGGTCGAAATCAGTCCCAAAAGACTGTCCAAAGATGGAGTTGCACTGTGAACAAGAAGGAACAATGTCAAACATAAAACATGGTTAAATAGCAGTGGCTTTTTAAATGACATCAGGCACAAAGGCAAAATGAATCAAGGCAGCCTTCTTAACGTGGATCAAGTCTGGCCTTAAAATAATATCACAAAGAGTACTGACAAGACCTTCTCTTTGTGTAAGTTCAATGAGAACTTTCATTTTGCTTAAGCGCTATATGAAAAGATGTATTTACATGGCCTGAACCCTTTTGTGTAACAAGTTACACATCTTATACCCCTTCACAAAGCAGTTTGCAGCACACTGCATACTTGTCCTACTCCACAATTTAATCTCACAATGCTTTCAAAGGGAATGGAAGGTGATCCTCTGATTTTCTGTGAGTCATGTAATGCCAAAAACACCAATGATTATTTAAGAGACCTCATGCAACCCCTTTGTGCCCTGTGTCTTTTTTGGCGCCATTATCATGCGCTGTTTAACTTGGAAAAGAAGGTAAGACTTGCACTCAATGCATTTCCCCTTGAGCTCTTGAACATGTGCTGTAGATGCTTTGAATAGGGTACTTTGTGTTATACGCACCGTCCATACAACTTGCTTTTCAAGCTCAATATATTCTGTGCTGCTGCGATTGTTGAGTGCTTCTTCAAATTGTTCTCCTGTCAAGGTTACTTCGAGAGCCACAACAGGCAGCCTTTCAATGTCTACAGTCGTCATTGGTCCACTGGTTGTTGATCCACCATTTGTTGAGTCTACAGGTCATGTGTGATGGATGACAAAAGGTAATTATTAGGATGTGATCTGGCCAGAATTCATACTTGAGGGATGAAAAAGTCAATTCACGTAGGAATTTTTGACTCACCAATTACTTTGATGGAGGTGGTATTAATAGTGAGGTTGAAGGTCATGTTGCTGTTTTCCACAGCCGCCACTAAGACTTCTACAACCTTGGAAGCCTCTGGAATTTCATCCTTTGGAAGTGTGTTGTTAAACTTCAACTCCACCGATACTCTGACGTTTTCCATGTCCGGACTATTTAAAAGAAAAAACACACACATAAATTACAACTGATCGAAAAATTGCATGGATTTTTCCCCACTTTCATATTAGATTGCAATTCCTACGGCCAACTGAAGTCTTTAAATACGTTTGACCATTGGCTAAAAGATGGTTTCCTGGTTATAATGTGATGTACTTTATTTCTGAGACTTGTAAGCCTCTAAAGATTACCTAAATTTGATGACATTGGTCTGGTCGAAATCAGTCCCAAAAGACTGTCCAAAGATGGAGTTGCACTGTGAACAAGAAGGAACAATGTCAAACATAAAACATGGTTAAATAGCAGTGGCTTTTTAAATGACATCAGGCACAAAGGCAAAATGAATCAAGGCAGCCTTCTTAATGTGGATCAAGTCTGGCCTTAAAATAATATCACAAAGAGTACTGACAAGACCTTCTCTTTGTGTAAGTTCAATGAGAACTTTCATTTTGCTTAAGCGCTATATGAAAAGATGTATTTACATGGCCTGAACCCTTTTGTGTAACAAGTTACACATCTTATACCCCTTCACAAAGCAGTTTGCAGCACACTGCATACTTGTCCTACTCCACAATTTAATCTCACAATGCTTTCAAAGGGAATGGAAGGTGATCCTCTGATTTTCTGTGAGTCATGTAATGCCAAAAACACCAATGATTATTTAAGAGACCTCATGCAACCCCTTTGTGCCCTGTGTCTTTTTTGGCGCCATTATCGTGCGCTGTTTAACTTGGAAAAGAAGGTAAGACTTGCACTCAATGCATTTCCCCTTGAGCTCTTGAACATGTGCTGTAGATGCTTTGAATAGGGTACTTTGTGTTATACGCACCGTCCATACAACTTGCTTTTCAAGCTCAATATATTCTGTGCTGCTGCGATTGTTGAGTGCTTCTTCAAATTGTTCTCCTGTCAAGGTTACTTCGAGAGCCACAACAGGCAGCCTTTCAATGTCTACAGTCGTCATTGGTCCACTGGTTGTTGATCCACCATTTGTTGAGTCTACAGGTCATGTGTGATGGATGACAAAAGGTAATTATTAGGATGTGATCTGGCCAGAATTCATACTTGAGGGATGAAAAAGTCAATTCACGTAGGAATTTTTGACTCACCAATTACTTTGATGGAGGTGGTATTAATAGTGAGGTTGAAGGTCATGTTGCTGTTTTCCACAGCCGCCACTAAGACTTCTACAACCTTGGAAGCCTCTGGAATTTCATCCTTTGGAAGTGTGTTGTTAAACTTCAACTCCACCGATACTCTGACGTTTTCCATGTCCGGACTATTTAAAAGAAAAAACACACACATAAATTACAACTGATCGAAAAATTGCATGGATTTTTCCCCACTTTCATATTAGATTGCAATTCCTACGGCCAACTGAAGTCTTTAAATACGTTTGACCATTGGCCAAAAGATGGTTTCCTGGTTATAATGTGATGTACTTTATTTCTGAGACTTGTAAGCCTCTAAAGATTACCTAAATTTGATGACATTGGTCTGGTCGAAATCCGTCCCAAAAGACTGTCCAAAGATGGAGTTGCACTGTGAACAAGAAGGAACAATGTCAAACATAAAACATGGTTAAATAGCAGTGGCTTTTTAAATGACATCAGGCACAAAGGCAAAATGAATCAAGGCAGCCTTCTTAACGTGGATCAAGTCTGGCCTTAAAATAATATCACAAAGAGTACTGACAAGACCTTCTCTTTGTGTAAGTTCAATGAGAACTTTCATTTTGCTTAAGCGCTATATGAAAAGATGTATTTACATGGCCTGAACCCTTTTGTGTAACAAGTTACACATCTTATACCCCTTCACAAAGCAGTTTGCAGCACACTGCATACTTGTCCTACTCCACAATTTAATCTCACAATGCTTTCAAAGGGAATGGAAGGTGATCCTCTGATTTTCTGTGAGTCATGTAATGCCAAAAACACCAATGATTATTTAAGAGACCTCATGCAACCCCTTTGTGCCCTGTGTCTTTTTTGGCGCCATTATCGTGCGCTGTTTAACTTGGAAAAGAAGGTAAGACTTGCACTCAATGCATTTCCCCTTGAGCTCTTGAACATGTGCTGTAGATGCTTTGAATAGGGTACTTTGTGTTATACGCACCGTCCATACAACTTGCTTTTCAAGCTCAATATATTCTGTGCTGCTGCGATTGTTGAGTGCGTCTTCAAATTGTTCTCCTGTCAAGGTTACTTCGAGAGCCACAACAGGCAGCCTTTCAATGTCTACAGTCGTCATTGGTCCACTGGTTGTTGATCCACCATTTGTTGAGTCTACAGGTCATGTGTGATGGATGACAAAAGGTAATTATTAGGATGTGATCTGGCCAGAATTCATACTTGAGGGATGAAAAAGTCAATTCACGTAGGAATTTTTGACTCACCAATTACTTTGATGGAGGTGGTATTAATAGTGAGGTTGAAGGTCATGTTGCTGTTTTCCACAGCCGCCACTAAGACTTCTACAACCTTGGAAGCCTCTGGAATTTCATCCTTTGGAAGTGTGTTGTTAAACTTCAACTCCACCGATACTCTGACGTTTTCCATGTCCGGACTATTTAAAAGAAAAAACACACACATAAATTACAACTGATCGAAAAATTGCATGGATTTTTCCCCACTTTCATATTAGATTGCAATTCCTACGGCCAACTGAAGTCTTTAAATACGTTTGACCATTGGCCAAAAGATGGTTTCCTGGTTATAATGTGATGTACTTTATTTCTGAGACTTGTAAGCCTCTAAAGATTACCTAAATTTGATGACATTGGTCTGGTCGAAATCAGTCCCAAAAGACTGTCCAAAGATGGAGTTGCACTGTGAACAAGAAGGAACAATGTCAAACATAAAACATGGTTAAATAGCAGTGGCTTTTTAAATGACATCAGGCACAAAGGCAAAATGAATCAAGGCAGCCTTCTTAACGTGGATCAAGTCTGGCCTTAAAATAATATCACAAAGAGTACTGACAAGACCTTCTCTTTGTGTAAGTTCAATGAGAACTTTCATTTTGCTTAAGCGCTATATGAAAAGATGTATTTACATGGCCTGAACCCTTTTGTGTAACAAGTTACACATCTTATACCCCTTCACAAAGCAGTTTGCAGCACACTGCATACTTCTCCTACTCCACAATTTAATCTCACAATGCTTTCAAAGGGAATGGAAGGTGATCCTCTGATTTTCTGTGAGTCATGTAATGCCAAAAACACCAATGATTATTTAAGAGACCTCATGCAACCCCTTTGTGCCCTGTGTCTTTTTTGGCGCCATTATCGTGCGCTGTTTAACTTGGAAAAGAAAGTAAGACTTGCACTCAATGCATTTCCCCTTGAGCTCTTGAACATGTGCTGTAGATGCTTTGAATAGGGTACTTTGTGTTATACGCACCGTCCATACAACTTGCTTTTCAAGCTCAATATATTCTGTGCTGCTGCGATTGTTGAGTGCGTCTTCAAATTGTTCTCCTGTCAAGGTTACTTCGAGAGCCACAACAGGCAGCCTTTCAATGTCTACAGTCGTCATTGGTCCACTGGTTGTTGATCCACCATTTGTTGAGTCTACAGGTCATGTGTGATGGATGACAAAAGGTAATTATTAGGATGTGATCTGTCCAGAATTCATACTTGAGGGATGAAAAAGTCAATTCACGTAGGAATTTTTGACTCACCAATTACTTTGATGGAGGTGGTATTAATAGTGAGGTTGAAGGTCATGTTGCTGTTTTCCACAGCCACCACTAAGACTTCTACAACCTTGGAAGCCTCTGGAATTTCATCCTTTGGAAGTGTGTTGTTAAACTTCAACTCCACCGATACTCTGACGTTTTCCATGTCCGGACTATTTAAAAGAAAAAACACACACATAAATTACAACTGATCGAAAAATTGCATGGATTTTTCCCCACTTTCATATTAGATTGCAATTCCTACGGCCAACTGAAGTCTTTAAATACGTTTGACCATTGGCTAAAAGATGGTTTCCTGGTTATAATGTGATGTACTTTATTTCTGAGACTTGTAAGCCTCTAAAGATTACCTAAATTTGATGACATTGGTCTGGTCGAAATCAGTCCCAAAAGACTGTCCAAAGATGGAGTTGCACTGTGAACAAGAAGGAACAATGTCAAACATAAAACATGGTTAAATAGCAGTGGCTTTTTAAATGACATCAGGCACAAAGGCAAAATGAATCAAGGCAGCCTTCTTAACGTGGATCAAGTCTGGCCTTAAAATAATATCACAAAGAGTACTGACAAGACCTTCTCTTTGTGTAAGTTCAATGAGAACTTTCATTTTGCTTAAGCGCTATATGAAAAGATGTATTTACATGGCCTGAACCCTTTTGTGTAACAAGTTACACATCTTATACCCCTTCACAAAGCAGTTTGCAGCACACTGCATACTTCTCCTACTCCACAATTTAATCTCACAATGCTTTCAAAGGGAATGGAAGGTGATCCTCTGATTTTCTGTGAGTCATGTAATGCCAAAAACACCAATGATTATTTAAGAGACCTCATGCAACCCCTTTGTGCCCTGTGTCTTTTTTGGCGCCATTATCATGCGCTGTTTAACTTGGAAAAGAAGGTAAGACTTGCACTCAATGCATTTCCCCTTGAGCTCTTGAACATGTGCTGTAGATGCTTTGAATAGGGTACTTTGTGTTATACGCACCGTCCATACAACTTGCTTTTCAAGCTCAATATATTCTGTGCTGCTGCGATTGTTGAGTGCTTCTTCAAATTGTTCTCCTGTCAAGGTTACTTCGAGAGCCACAACAGGCAGCCTTTCAATGTCTACAGTCGTCATTGGTCCACTGGTTGTTGATCCACCATTTGTTGAGTCTACAGGTCATGTGTGATGGATGACAAAAGGTAATTATTAGGATGTGATCTGGCCAGAATTCATACTTGAGGGATGAAAAAGTCAATTCACGTAGGAATTTTTGACTCACCAATTACTTTGATGGAGGTGGTATTAATAGTGAGGTTGAAGGTCATGTTGCTGTTTTCCACAGCCGCCACTAAGACTTCTACAACCTTGGAAGCCTCTGGAATTTCATCCTTTGGAAGTGTGTTGTTAAACTTCAACTCCACCGATACTCTGACGTTTTCCATGTCCGGACTATTTAAAAGAAAAAACACACACATAAATTACAACTGATCGAAAAATTGCATGGATTTTTCCCCACTTTCATATTAGATTGCAATTCCTACGGCCAACTGAAGTCTTTAAATACGTTTGACCATTGGCCAAAAGATGGTTTCCTGGTTATAATGTGATGTACTTTATTTCTGAGACTTGTAAGCCTCTAAAGATTACCTAAATTTGATGACATTGGTCTGGTCGAAATCAGTCCCAAAAGACTGTCCAAAGATGGAGTTGCACTGTGAACAAGAAGGAACAATGTCAAACATAAAACATGGTTAAATAGCAGTGGCTTTTTAAATGACATCAGGCACAAAGGCAAAATGAATCAAGGCAGCCTTCTTAACGTGGATCAAGTCTGGCCTTAAAATAATATCACAAAGAGTACTGACAAGACCTTCTCTTTGTGTAAGTTCAATGAGAACTTTCATTTTGCTTAAGCGCTATATGAAAAGATGTATTTACATGGCCTGAACCCTTTTGTGTAACAAGTTACACATCTTATACCCCTTCACAAAGCAGTTTGCAGCACACTGCATACTTGTCCTACTGCACAATTTAATCTCACAATGCTTTCAAAGGGAATGGAAGGTGATCCTCTGATTTTCTGTGAGTCATGTAATGCCAAAAACACCAATGATTATTTAAGAGACCTCATGCAACCCCTTTGTGCCCTGTGTCTTTTTTGGCGCCATTATCATGCGCTGTTTAACTTGGAAAAGAAGGTAAGACTTGCACTCAATGCATTTCCCCTTGAGCTCTTGAACATGTGCTGTAGATGCTTTGAATAGGGTACTTTGTGTTATACGCACCGTCCATACAACTTGCTTTTCAAGCTCAATATATTCTGTGCTGCTGCGATTGTTGAGTGCTTCTTCAAATTGTTCTCCTGTCAAGGTTACTTCGAGAGCCACAACAGGCAGCCTTTCAATGTCTACAGTCGTCATTGGTCCACTGGTTGTTGATCCACCATTTGTTGAGTCTACAGGTCATGTGTGATGGATGACAAAAGGTAATTATTAGGATGTGATCTGGCCAGAATTCATACTTGAGGGATGAAAAAGTCAATTCACGTAGGAATTTTTGACTCACCAATTACTTTGATGGAGGTGGTATTAATAGTGAGGTTGAAGGTCATGTTGCTGTTTTCCACAGCCGCCACTAAGACTTCTACAACCTTGGAAGCCTCTGGAATTTCATCCTTTGGAAGTGTGTTGTTAAACTTCAACTCCACCGATACTCTGACGTTTTCCATGTCCGGACTATTTAAAAGAAAAAACACACACATAAATTACAACTGATCGAAAAATTGCATGGATTTTTCCCCACTTTCATATTAGATTGCAATTCCTACGGCCAACTGAAGTCTTTAAATACGTTTGACCATTGGCCAAAAGATGGTTTCCTGGTTATAATGTGATGTACTTTATTTCTGAGACTTGTAAGCCTCTAAAGATTACCTAAATTTGATGACATTGGTCTGGTCGAAATCAGTCCCAAAAGACTGTCCAAAGATGGAGTTGCACTGTGAACAAGAAGGAACAATGTCAAACATAAAACATGGTTAAATAGCAGTGGCTTTTTAAATGACATCAGGCACAAAGGCAAAATGAATCAAGGCAGCCTTCTTAACGTGGATCAAGTCTGGCCTTAAAATAATATCACAAAGAGTACTGACAAGACCTTCTCTTTGTGTAAGTTCAATGAGAACTTTCATTTTGCTTAAGCGCTATATGAAAAGATGTATTTACATGGCCTGAACCCTTTTGTGTAACAAGTTACACATCTTATACCCCTTCACAAAGCAGTTTGCAGCACACTGCATACTTGTCCTACTCCACAATTTAATCTCACAATGCTTTCAAAGGGAATGGAAGGTGATCCTCTGATTTTCTGTGAGTCATGTAATGCCAAAAACACCAATGATTATTTAAGAGACCTCATGCAACCCCTTTGTGCCCTGTGTCTTTTTTGGCGCCATTATCGTGCGCTGTTTAACTTGGAAAAGAAAGTAAGACTTGCACTCAATGCATTTCCCCTTGAGCTCTTGAACATGTGCTGTAGATGCTTTGAATAGGGTACTTTGTGTTATACGCACCGTCCATACAACTTGCTTTTCAAGCTCAATATATTCTGTGCTGCTGCGATTGTTGAGTGCGTCTTCAAATTGTTCTCCTGTCAAGGTTACTTCGAGAGCCACAACAGGCAGCCTTTCAATGTCTACAGTCGTCATTGGTCCACTGGTTGTTGATCCACCATTTGTTGAGTCTACAGGTCATGTGTGATGGATGACAAAAGGTAATTATTAGGATGTGATCTGTCCAGAATTCATACTTGAGGGATGAAAAAGTCAATTCACGTAGGAATTTTTGACTCACCAATTACTTTGATGGAGGTGGTATTAATAGTGAGGTTGAAGGTCATGTTGCTGTTTTCCACAGCCACCACTAAGACTTCTACAACCTTGGAAGCCTCTGGAATTTCATCCTTTGGAAGTGTGTTGTTAAACTTCAACTCCACCGATACTCTGACGTTTTCCATGTCCGGACTATTTAAAAGAAAAAACACACACATAAATTACAACTGATCGAAAAATTGCATGGATTTTTCCCCACTTTCATATTAGATTGCAATTCCTACGGCCAACTGAAGTCTTTAAATACGTTTGACCATTGGCTAAAAGATGGTTTCCTGGTTATAATGTGATGTACTTTATTTCTGAGACTTGTAAGCCTCTAAAGATTACCTAAATTTGATGACATTGGTCTGGTCGAAATCAGTCCCAAAAGACTGTCCAAAGATGGAGTTGCACTGTGAACAAGAAGGAACAATGTCAAACATAAAACATGGTTAAATAGCAGTGGCTTTTTAAATGACATCAGGCACAAAGGCAAAATGAATCAAGGCAGCCTTCTTAACGTGGATCAAGTCTGGCCTTAAAATAATATCACAAAGAGTACTGACAAGACCTTCTCTTTGTGTAAGTTCAATGAGAACTTTCATTTTGCTTAAGCGCTATATGAAAAGATGTATTTACATGGCCTGAACCCTTTTGTGTAACAAGTTACACATCTTATACCCCTTCACAAAGCAGTTTGCAGCACACTGCATACTTCTCCTACTCCACAATTTAATCTCACAATGCTTTCAAAGGGAATGGAAGGTGATCCTCTGATTTTCTGTGAGTCATGTAATGCCAAAAACACCAATGATTATTTAAGAGACCTCATGCAACCCCTTTGTGCCCTGTGTCTTTTTTGGCGCCATTATCATGCGCTGTTTAACTTGGAAAAGAAGGTAAGACTTGCACTCAATGCATTTCCCCTTGAGCTCTTGAACATGTGCTGTAGATGCTTTGAATAGGGTACTTTGTGTTATACGCACCGTCCATACAACTTGCTTTTCAAGCTCAATATATTCTGTGCTGCTGCGATTGTTGAGTGCTTCTTCAAATTGTTCTCCTGTCAAGGTTACTTCGAGAGCCACAACAGGCAGCCTTTCAATGTCTACAGTCGTCATTGGTCCACTGGTTGTTGATCCACCATTTGTTGAGTCTACAGGTCATGTGTGATGGATGACAAAAGGTAATTATTAGGATGTGATCTGGCCAGAATTCATACTTGAGGGATGAAAAAGTCAATTCACGTAGGAATTTTTGACTCACCAATTACTTTGATGGAGGTGGTATTAATAGTGAGGTTGAAGGTCATGTTGCTGTTTTCCACAGCCGCCACTAAGACTTCTACAACCTTGGAAGCCTCTGGAATTTCATCCTTTGGAAGTGTGTTGTTAAACTTCAACTCCACCGATACTCTGACGTTTTCCATGTCCGGACTATTTAAAAGAAAAAACACACACATAAATTACAACTGATCGAAAAATTGCATGGATTTTTCCCCACTTTCATATTAGATTGCAATTCCTACGGCCAACTGAAGTCTTTAAATACGTTTGACCATTGGCCAAAAGATGGTTTCCTGGTTATAATGTGATGTACTTTATTTCTGAGACTTGTAAGCCTCTAAAGATTACCTAAATTTGATGACATTGGTCTGGTCGAAATCAGTCCCAAAAGACTGTCCAAAGATGGAGTTGCACTGTGAACAAGAAGGAACAATGTCAAACATAAAACATGGTTAAATAGCAGTGGCTTTTTAAATGACATCAGGCACAAAGGCAAAATGAATCAAGGCAGCCTTCTTAACGTGGATCAAGTCTGGCCTTAAAATAATATCACAAAGAGTACTGACAAGACCTTCTCTTTGTGTAAGTTCAATGAGAACTTTCATTTTGCTTAAGCGCTATATGAAAAGATGTATTTACATGGCCTGAACCCTTTTGTGTAACAAGTTACACATCTTATACCCCTTCACAAAGCAGTTTGCAGCACACTGCATACTTGTCCTACTGCACAATTTAATCTCACAATGCTTTCAAAGGGAATGGAAGGTGATCCTCTGATTTTCTGTGAGTCATGTAATGCCAAAAACACCAATGATTATTTAAGAGACCTCATGCAACCCCTTTGTGCCCTGTGTCTTTTTTGGCGCCATTATCATGCGCTGTTTAACTTGGAAAAGAAGGTAAGACTTGCACTCAATGCATTTCCCCTTGAGCTCTTGAACATGTGCTGTAGATGCTTTGAATAGGGTACTTTGTGTTATACGCACCGTCCATACAACTTGCTTTTCAAGCTCAATATATTCTGTGCTGCTGCGATTGTTGAGTGCTTCTTCAAATTGTTCTCCTGTCAAGGTTACTTCGAGAGCCACAACAGGCAGCCTTTCAATGTCTACAGTCGTCATTGGTCCACTGGTTGTTGATCCACCATTTGTTGAGTCTACAGGTCATGTGTGATGGATGACAAAAGGTAATTATTAGGATGTGATCTGGCCAGAATTCATACTTGAGGGATGAAAAAGTCAATTCACGTAGGAATTTTTGACTCACCAATTACTTTGATGGAGGTGGTATTAATAGTGAGGTTGAAGGTCATGTTGCTGTTTTCCACAGCCGCCACTAAGACTTCTACAACCTTGGAAGCCTCTGGAATTTCATCCTTTGGAAGTGTGTTGTTAAACTTCAACTCCACCGATACTCTGACGTTTTCCATGTCCGGACTATTTAAAAGAAAAAACACACACATAAATTACAACTGATCGAAAAATTGCATGGATTTTTCCCCACTTTCATATTAGATTGCAATTCCTACGGCCAACTGAAGTCTTTAAATACGTTTGACCATTGGCTAAAAGATGGTTTCCTGGTTATAATGTGATGTACTTTATTTCTGAGACTTGTAAGCCTCTAAAGATTACCTAAATTTGATGACATTGGTCTGGTCGAAATCAGTCCCAAAAGACTGTCCAAAGATGGAGTTGCACTGTGAACAAGAAGGAACAATGTCAAACATAAAACATGGTTAAATAGCAGTGGCTTTTTAAATGACATCAGGCACAAAGGCAAAATGAATCAAGGCAGCCTTCTTAACGTGGATCAAGTCTGGCCTTAAAATAATATCACAAAGAATACTGACAAGACCTTCTCTTTGTGTAAGTTCAATGAGAACTTTCATTTTGCTTAAGCGCTATATGAAAAGATGTATTTACATGGCCTGAACCCTTTTGTGTAACAAGTTACACATCTTATACCCCTTCACAAAGCAGTTTGCAGCACACTGCATACTTGTCCTACTCCACAATTTAATCTCACAATGCTTTCAAAGGGAATGGAAGGTGATCCTCTGATTTTCTGTGAGTCATGTAATGCCAAAAACACCAATGATTATTTAAGAGACCTCATGCAACCCCTTTGTGCCCTGTGTCTTTTTTGGCGCCATTATCGTGCGCTGTTTAACTTGGAAAAGAAGGTAAGACTTGCACTCAATGCATTTCCCCTTGAGCTCTTGAACATGTGCTGTAGATGCTTTGAATAGGGTACTTTGTGTTATACGCACCGTCCATACAACTTGCTTTTCAAGCTCAATATATTCTGTGCTGCTGCGATTGTTGAGTGCTTCTTCAAATTGTTCTCCTGTCAAGGTTACTTCGAGAGCCACAACAGGCAGCCTTTCAATGTCTACAGTCGTCATTGGTCCACTGGTTGTTGATCCACCATTTGTTGAGTCTACAGGTCATGTGTGATGGATGACAAAAGGTAATTATTAGGATGTGATCTGGCCAGAATTCATACTTGAGGGATGAAAAAGTCAATTCACGTAGGAATTTTTGACTCACCAATTACTTTGATGGAGGTGGTATTAATAGTGAGGTTGAAGGTCATGTTGCTGTTTTCCACAGCCGCCACTAAGACTTCTACAACCTTGGAAGCCTCTGGAATTTCATCCTTTGGAAGTGTGTTGTTAAACTTCAACTCCACCGATACTCTGACGTTTTCCATGTCCGGACTATTTAAAAGAAAAAACACACACATAAATTACAACTGATCGAAAAATTGCATGGATTTTTCCCCACTTTCATATTAGATTGCAATTCCTACGGCCAACTGAAGTCTTTAAATACGTTTGACCATTGGCCAAAAGATGGTTTCCTGGTTATAATGTGATGTACTTTATTTCTGAGACTTGTAAGCCTCTAAAGATTACCTAAATTTGATGACATTGGTCTGGTCGAAATCCGTCCCAAAAGACTGTCCAAAGATGGAGTTGCACTGTGAACAAGAAGGAACAATGTCAAACATAAAACATGGTTAAATAGCAGTGGCTTTTTAAATGACATCAGGCACAAAGGCAAAATGAATCAAGGCAGCCTTCTTAACGTGGATCAAGTCTGGCCTTAAAATAATATCACAAAGAGTACTGACAAGACCTTCTCTTTGTGTAAGTTCAATGAGAACTTTCATTTTGCTTAAGCGCTATATGAAAAGATGTATTTACATGGCCTGAACCCTTTTGTGTAACAAGTTACACATCTTATACCCCTTCACAAAGCAGTTTGCAGCACACTGCATACTTGTCCTACTCCACAATTTAATCTCACAATGCTTTCAAAGGGAATGGAAGGTGATCCTCTGATTTTCTGTGAGTCATGTAATGCCAAAAACACCAATGATTATTTAAGAGACCTCATGCAACCCCTTTGTGCCCTGTGTCTTTTTTGGCGCCATTATCGTGCACTGTTTAACTTGGAAAAGAAGGTAAGACTTGCACTCAATGCATTTCCCCTTGAGCTCTTGAACATGTGCTGTAGATGCTTTGAATAGGGTACTTTGTGTTATACGCACCGTCCATACAACTTGCTTTTCAAGCTCAATATATTCTGTGCTGCTGCGATTGTTGAGTGCGTCTTCAAATTGTTCTCCTGTCAAGGTTACTTCGAGAGCCACAACAGGCAGCCTTTCAATGTCTACAGTCGTCATTGGTCCACTGGTTGTTGATCCACCATTTGTTGAGTCTACAGGTCATGTGTGATGGATGACAAAAGGTAATTATTAGGATGTGATCTGGCCAGAATTCATACTTGAGGGATGAAAAAGTCAATTCACGTAGGAATTTTTGACTCACCAATTACTTTGATGGAGGTGGTATTAATAGTGAGGTTGAAGGTCATGTTGCTGTTTTCCACAGCCGCCACTAAGACTTCTACAACCTTGGAAGCCTCTGGAATTTCATCCTTTGGAAGTGTGTTGTTAAACTTCAACTCCACCGATACTCTGACGTTTTCCATGTCCGGACTATTTAAAAGAAAAAACACACACATAAATTACAACTGATCGAAAAATTGCATGGATTTTTCCCCACTTTCATATTAGATTGCAATTCCTACGGCCAACTGAAGTCTTTAAATACGTTTGACCATTGGCCAAAAGATGGTTTCCTGGTTATAATGTGATGTACTTTATTTCTGAGACTTGTAAGCCTCTAAAGATTACCTAAATTTGATGACATTGGTCTGGTCGAAATCAGTCCCAAAAGACTGTCCAAAGATGGAGTTGCACTGTGAACAAGAAGGAACAATGTCAAACATAAAACATGGTTAAATAGCAGTGGCTTTTTAAATGACATCAGGCACAAAGGCAAAATGAATCAAGGCAGCCTTCTTAACGTGGATCAAGTCTGGCCTTAAAATAATATCACAAAGAGTACTGACAAGACCTTCTCTTTGTGTAAGTTCAATGAGAACTTTCATTTTGCTTAAGCGCTATATGAAAAGATGTATTTACATGGCCTGAACCCTTTTGTGTAACAAGTTACACATCTTATACCCCTTCACAAAGCAGTTTGCAGCACACTGCATACTTGTCCTACTCCACAATTTAATCTCACAATGCTTTCAAAGGGAATGGAAGGTGATCCTCTGATTTTCTGTGAGTCATGTAATGCCAAAAACACCAATGATTATTTAAGAGACCTCATGCAACCCCTTTGTGCCCTGTGTCTTTTTTGGCGCCATTATCATGCGCTGTTTAACTTGGAAAAGAAGGTAAGACTTGCACTCAATGCATTTCCCCTTGAGCTCTTGAACATGTGCTGTAGATGCTTTGAATAGGGTACTTTGTGTTATACGCACCGTCCATACAACTTGCTTTTCAAGCTCAATATATTCTGTGCTGCTGCGATTGTTGAGTGCTTCTTCAAATTGTTCTCCTGTCAAGGTTACTTCGAGAGCCACAACAGGCAGCCTTTCAATGTCTACAGTCGTCATTGGTCCACTGGTTGTTGATCCACCATTTGTTGAGTCTACAGGTCATGTGTGATGGATGACAAAAGGTAATTATTAGGATGTGATCTGGCCAGAATTCATACTTGAGGGATGAAAAAGTCAATTCACGTAGGAATTTTTGACTCACCAATTACTTTGATGGAGGTGGTATTAATAGTGAGGTTGAAGGTCATGTTGCTGTTTTCCACAGCCGCCACTAAGACTTCTACAACCTTGGAAGCCTCTGGAATTTCATCCTTTGGAAGTGTGTTGTTAAACTTCAACTCCACCGATACTCTGACGTTTTCCATGTCCGGACTATTTAAAAGAAAAAACACACACATAAATTACAACTGATCGAAAAATTGCATGGATTTTTCCCCACTTTCATATTAGATTGCAATTCCTACGGCCAACTGAAGTCTTTAAATACGTTTGACCATTGGCTAAAAGATGGTTTCCTGGTTATAATGTGATGTACTTTATTTCTGAGACTTGTAAGCCTCTAAAGATTACCTAAATTTGATGACATTGGTCTGGTCGAAATCAGTCCCAAAAGACTGTCCAAAGATGGAGTTGCACTGTGAACAAGAAGGAACAATGTCAAACATAAAACATGGTTAAATAGCAGTGGCTTTTTAAATGACATCAGGCACAAAGGCAAAATGAATCAAGGCAGCCTTCTTAACGTGGATCAAGTCTGGCCTTAAAATAATATCACAAAGAGTACTGACAAGACCTTCTCTTTGTGTAAGTTCAATGAGAACTTTCATTTTGCTTAAGCGCTATATGAAAAGATGTATTTACATGGCCTGAACCCTTTTGTGTAACAAGTTACACATCTTATACCCCTTCACAAAGCAGTTTGCAGCACACTGCATACTTGTCCTACTCCACAATTTAATCTCACAATGCTTTCAAAGGGAATGGAAGGTGATCCTCTGATTTTCTGTGAGTCATGTAATGCCAAAAACACCAATGATTATTTAAGAGACCTCATGCAACCCCTTTGTGCCCTGTGTCTTTTTTGGCGCCATTATCGTGCGCTGTTTAACTTGGAAAAGAAGGTAAGACTTGCACTCAATGCATTTCCCCTTGAGCTCTTGAACATGTGCTGTAGATGCTTTGAATAGGGTACTTTGTGTTATACGCACCGTCCATACAACTTGCTTTTCAAGCTCAATATATTCTGTGCTGCTGCGATTGTTGAGTGCTTCTTCAAATTGTTCTCCTGTCAAGGTTACTTCGAGAGCCACAACAGGCAGCCTTTCAATGTCTACAGTCGTCATTGGTCCACTGGTTGTTGATCCACCATTTGTTGAGTCTACAGGTCATGTGTGATGGATGACAAAAGGTAATTATTAGGATGTGATCTGGCCAGAATTCATACTTGAGGGATGAAAAAGTCAATTCACGTAGGAATTTTTGACTCACCAATTACTTTGATGGAGGTGGTATTAATAGTGAGGTTGAAGGTCATGTTGCTGTTTTCCACAGCCGCCACTAAGACTTCTACAACCTTGGAAGCCTCTGGAATTTCATCCTTTGGAAGTGTGTTGTTAAACTTCAACTCCACCGATACTCTGACGTTTTCCATGTCCGGACTATTTAAAAGAAAAAACACACACATAAATTACAACTGATCGAAAAATTGCATGGATTTTTCCCCACTTTCATATTAGATTGCAATTCCTACGGCCAACTGAAGTCTTTAAATACGTTTGACCATTGGCCAAAAGATGGTTTCCTGGTTATAATGTGATGTACTTTATTTCTGAGACTTGTAAGCCTCTAAAGATTACCTAAATTTGATGACATTGGTCTGGTCGAAATCAGTCCCAAAAGACTGTCCAAAGATGGAGTTGCACTGTGAACAAGAAGGAACAATGTCAAACATAAAACATGGTTAAATAGCAGTGGCTTTTTAAATGACATCAGGCACAAAGGCAAAATGAATCAAGGCAGCCTTCTTAACGTGGATCAAGTCTGGCCTTAAAATAATATCACAAAGAGTACTGACAAGACCTTCTCTTTGTGTAAGTTCAATGAGAACTTTCATTTTGCTTAAGCGCTATATGAAAAGATGTATTTACATGGCCTGAACCTTTTTGTGTAACAAGTTACACATCTTATACCCCTTCACAAAGCAGTTTGCAGCACACTGCATACTTGTCCTACTCCACAATTTAATCTCACAATGCTTTCAAAGGGAATGGAAGGTGATCCTCTGATTTTCTGTGAGTCATGTAATGCCAAAAACACCAATGATTATTTAAGAGACCTCATGCAACCCCTTTGTGCCCTGTGTCTTTTTTGGCGCCATTATCATGCGCTGTTTAACTTGGAAAAGAAGGTAAGACTTGCACTCAATGCATTTCCCCTTGAGCTCTTGAACATGTGCTGTAGATGCTTTGAATAGGGTACTTTGTGTTATACGCACCGTCCATACAACTTGCTTTTCAAGCTCAATATATTCTGTGCTGCTGCGATTGTTGAGTGCTTCTTCAAATTGTTCTCCTGTCAAGGTTACTTCGAGAGCCACAACAGGCAGCCTTTCAATGTCTACAGTCGTCATTGGTCCACTGGTTGTTGATCCACCATTTGTTGAGTCTACAGGTCATGTGTGATGGATGACAAAAGGTAATTATTAGGATGTGATCTGGCCAGAATTCATACTTGAGGGATGAAAAAGTCAATTCACGTAGGAATTTTTGACTCACCAATTACTTTGATGGAGGTGGTATTAATAGTGAGGTTGAAGGTCATGTTGCTGTTTTCCACAGCCGCCACTAAGACTTCTACAACCTTGGAAGCCTCTGGAATTTCATCCTTTGGAAGTGTGTTGTTAAACTTCAACTCCACCGATACTCTGACGTTTTCCATGTCCGGACTATTTAAAAGAAAAATCACACACATAAATTACAATTGATCGAAAAATTGCATGGATTTTTCCCCACTTTCATATTAGATTGCAATTCCTACGGCCAACTGAAGTCTTTAAATACGTTTGACCATTGGCCAAAAGATGGTTTCCTGGTTATAATGTGATGTACTTTATTTCTGAGACTTGTAAGCCTCTAAAGATTACCTAAATTTGATGACATTGGTCTGGTCGAAATCAGTCCCAAAAGACTGTCCAAAGATGGAGTTGCACTGTGAACAAGAAGGAACAATGTCAAACATAAAACATGGTTAAATAGCAGTGGCTTTTTAAATGACATCAGGCACAAAGGCAAAATGAATCAAGGCAGCCTTCTTAACGTGGATCAAGTCTGGCCTTAAAATAATATCACAAAGAGTACTGACAAGACCTTCTCTTTGTGTAAGTTCAATGAGAACTTTCATTTTGCTTAAGCGCTATATGAAAAGATGTATTTACATGGCCTGAACCCTTTTGTGTAACAAGTTACACATCTTATACCCCTTCACAAAGCAGTTTGCAGCACACTGCATACTTGTCCTACTCCACAATTTAATCTCACAATGCTTTCAAAGGGAATGGAAGGTGATCCTCTGATTTTCTGTGAGTCATGTAATGCCAAAAACACCAATGATTATTTAAGAGACCTCATGCAACCCCTTTGTGCCCTGTGTCTTTTTTGGCGCCATTATCGTGCGCTGTTTAACTTGGAAAAGAAGGTAAGACTTGCACTCAATGCATTTCCCCTTGAGCTCTTGAACATGTGCTGTAGATGCTTTGAATAGGGTACTTTGTGTTATACGCACCGTCCATACAACTTGCTTTTCAAGCTCAATATATTCTGTGCTGCTGCGATTGTTGAGTGCTTCTTCAAATTGTTCTCCTGTCAAGGTTACTTCGAGAGCCACAACAGGCAGCCTTTCAATGTCTACAGTCGTCATTGGTCCACTGGTTGTTGATCCACCATTTGTTGAGTCTACAGGTCATGTGTGATGGATGACAAAAGGTAATTATTAGGATGTGATCTGGCCAGAATTCATACTTGAGGGATGAAAAAGTCAATTCACGTAGGAATTTTTGACTCACCAATTACTTTGATGGAGGTGGTATTAATAGTGAGGTTGAAGGTCATGTTGCTGTTTTCCACAGCCGCCACTAAGACTTCTACAACCTTGGAAGCCTCTGGAATTTCATCCTTTGGAAGTGTGTTGTTAAACTTCAACTCCACCGATACTCTGACGTTTTCCATGTCCGGACTATTTAAAAGAAAAAACACACACATAAATTACAATTGATCGAAAAATTGCATGGATTTTTCCCCACTTTCATATTAGATTGCAATTCCTACGGCCAACTGAAGTCTTTAAATACGTTTGACCATTGGCCAAAAGATGGTTTCCTGGTTATAATGTGATGTACTTTATTTCTGAGACTTGTAAGCCTCTAAAGATTACCTAAATTTGATGACATTGGTCTGGTCGAAATCAGTCCCAAAAGACTGTCCAAAGATGGAGTTGCACTGTGAACAAGAAGGAACAATGTCAAACATAAAACATGGTTAAATAGCAGTGGCTTTTTAAATGACATCAGGCACAAAGGCAAAATGAATCAAGGCAGCCTTCTTAACGTGGATCAAGTCTGGCCTTAAAATAATATCACAAAAGTACTGACAAGACCTTCTCTTTGTGTAAGTTCAATGAGAACTTTCATTTTGCTTAAGCGCTATATGAAAAGATGTATTTACATGGCCTGAACCCTTTTGTGTAACAAGTTACACATCTTATACCCCTTCACAAAGCAGTTTGCAGCACACTGCATACTTCTCCTACTCCACAATTTAATCTCACAATGCTTTCAAAGGGAATGGAAGGTGATCCTCTGATTTTCTGTGAGTCATGTAATGCCAAAAACACCAATGATTATTTAAGAGACCTCATGCAACCCCTTTGTGCCCTGTGTCTTTTTTGGCGCCATTATCATGCGCTGTTTAACTTGGAAAAGAAGGTAAGACTTGCACTCAATGCATTTCCCCTTGAGCTCTTGAACATGTGCTGTAGATGCTTTGAATAGGGTACTTTGTGTTATACGCACCGTCCATACAACTTGCTTTTCAAGCTCAATATATTCTGTGCTGCTGCGATTGTTGAGTGCTTCTTCAAATTGTTCTCCTGTCAAGGTTACTTCGAGAGCCACAACAGGCAGCCTTTCAATGTCTACAGTCGTCATTGGTCCACTGGTTGTTGATCCACCATTTGTTGAGTCTACAGGTCATGTGTGATGGATGACAAAAGGTAATTATTAGGATGTGATCTGGCCAGAATTCATACTTGAGGGATGAAAAAGTCAATTCACGTAGGAATTTTTGACTCACCAATTACTTTGATGGAGGTGGTATTAATAGTGAGGTTGAAGGTCATGTTGCTGTTTTCCACAGCCGCCACTAAGACTTCTACAACCTTGGAAGCCTCTGGAATTTCATCCTTTGGAAGTGTGTTGTTAAACTTCAACTCCACCGATACTCTGACATTTTCCATGTCCGGACTATTTAAAAGAAAAAACACACACATAAATTACAACTGATCGAAAAATTGCATGGATTTTTCCCCACTTTCATATTAGATTGCAATTCCTACGGCCAACTGAAGTCTTTAAATACGTTTGACCATTGGCTAAAAGATGGTTTCCTGGTTATAATGTGATGTACTTTATTTCTGAGACTTGTAAGCCTCTAAAGATTACCTAAATTTGATGACATTGGTCTGGTCGAAATCAGTCCCAAAAGACTGTCCAAAGATGGAGTTGCACTGTGAACAAGAAGGAACAATGTCAAACATAAAACATGGTTAAATAGCAGTGGCTTTTTAAATGACATCAGGCACAAAGGCAAAATGAATCAAGGCAGCCTTCTTAACGTGGATCAAGTCTGGCCTTAAAATAATATCACAAAGAGTACTGACAAGACCTTCTCTTTGTGTAAGTTCAATGAGAACTTTCATTTTGCTTAAGCGCTATATGAAAAGATGTATTTACATGGCCTGAACCCTTTTGTGTAACAAGTTACACATCTTATACCCCTTCACAAAGCAGTTTGCAGCACACTGCATACTTGTCCTACTCCACAATTTAATCTCACAATGCTTTCAAAGGGAATGGAAGGTGATCCTCTGATTTTCTGTGAGTCATGTAATGCCAAAAACACCAATGATTATTTAAGAGACCTCATGCAACCCCTTTGTGCCCTGTGTCTTTTTTGGCGCCATTATCGTGCGCTGTTTAACTTGGAAAAGAAGGTAAGACTTGCACTCAATGCATTTCCCCTTGAGCTCTTGAACATGTGCTGTAGATGCTTTGAATAGGGTACTTTGTGTTATACGCACCGTCCATACAACTTGCTTTTCAAGCTCAATATATTCTGTGCTGCTGCGATTGTTGAGTGCTTCTTCAAATTGTTCTCCTGTCAAGGTTACTTCGAGAGCCACAACAGGCAGCCTTTCAATGTCTACAGTCGTCATTGGTCCACTGGTTGTTGATCCACCATTTGTTGAGTCTACAGGTCATGTGTGATGGATGACAAAAGGTAATTATTAGGATGTGATCTGGCCAGAATTCATACTTGAGGGATGAAAAAGTCAATTCACGTAGGAATTTTTGACTCACCAATTACTTTGATGGAGGTGGTATTAATAGTGAGGTTGAAGGTCATGTTGCTGTTTTCCACAGCCGCCACTAAGACTTCTACAACCTTGGAAGCCTCTGGAATTTCATCCTTTGGAAGTGTGTTGTTAAACTTCAACTCCACCGATACTCTGACGTTTTCCATGTCCGGACTATTTAAAAGAAAAAACACACACATAAATTACAACTGATCGAAAAATTGCATGGATTTTTCCCCACTTTCATATTAGATTGCAATTCCTACGGCCAACTGAAGTCTTTAAATACGTTTGACCATTGGCCAAAAGATGGTTTCCTGGTTATAATGTGATGTACTTTATTTCTGAGACTTGTAAGCCTCTAAAGATTACCTAAATTTGATGACATTGGTCTGGTCGAAATCAGTCCCAAAAGACTGTCCAAAGATGGAGTTGCACTGTGAACAAGAAGGAACAATGTCAAACATAAAACATGGTTAAATAGCAGTGGCTTTTTAAATGACATCAGGCACAAAGGCAAAATGAATCAAGGCAGCCTTCTTAACGTGGATCAAGTCTGGCCTTAAAATAATATCACAAAGAGTACTGACAAGACCTTCTCTTTGTGTAAGTTCAATGAGAACTTTCATTTTGCTTAAGCGCTATATGAAAAGATGTATTTACATGGCCTGAACCTTTTTGTGTAACAAGTTACACATCTTATACCCCTTCACAAAGCAGTTTGCAGCACACTGCATACTTGTCCTACTCCACAATTTAATCTCACAATGCTTTCAAAGGGAATGGAAGGTGATCCTCTGATTTTCTGTGAGTCATGTAATGCCAAAAACACCAATGATTATTTAAGAGACCTCATGCAACCCCTTTGTGCCCTGTGTCTTTTTTGGCGCCATTATCATGCGCTGTTTAACTTGGAAAAGAAGGTAAGACTTGCACTCAATGCATTTCCCCTTGAGCTCTTGAACATGTGCTGTAGATGCTTTGAATAGGGTACTTTGTGTTATACGCACCGTCCATACAACTTGCTTTTCAAGCTCAATATATTCTGTGCTGCTGCGATTGTTGAGTGCTTCTTCAAATTGTTCTCCTGTCAAGGTTACTTCGAGAGCCACAACAGGCAGCCTTTCAATGTCTACAGTCGTCATTGGTCCACTGGTTGTTGATCCACCATTTGTTGAGTCTACAGGTCATGTGTGATGGATGACAAAAGGTAATTATTAGGATGTGATCTGGCCAGAATTCATACTTGAGGGATGAAAAAGTCAATTCACGTAGGAATTTTTGACTCACCAATTACTTTGATGGAGGTGGTATTAATAGTGAGGTTGAAGGTCATGTTGCTGTTTTCCACAGCCGCCACTAAGACTTCTACAACCTTGGAAGCCTCTGGAATTTCATCCTTTGGAAGTGTGTTGTTAAACTTCAACTCCACCGATACTCTGACGTTTTCCATGTCCGGACTATTTAAAAGAAAAATCACACACATAAATTACAATTGATCGAAAAATTGCATGGATTTTTCCCCACTTTCATATTAGATTGCAATTCCTACGGCCAACTGAAGTCTTTAAATACGTTTGACCATTGGCCAAAAGATGGTTTCCTGGTTATAATGTGATGTACTTTATTTCTGAGACTTGTAAGCCTCTAAAGATTACCTAAATTTGATGACATTGGTCTGGTCGAAATCAGTCCCAAAAGACTGTCCAAAGATGGAGTTGCACTGTGAACAAGAAGGAACAATGTCAAACATAAAACATGGTTAAATAGCAGTGGCTTTTTAAATGACATCAGGCACAAAGGCAAAATGAATCAAGGCAGCCTTCTTAACGTGGATCAAGTCTGGCCTTAAAATAATATCACAAAGAGTACTGACAAGACCTTCTCTTTGTGTAAGTTCAATGAGAACTTTCATTTTGCTTAAGCGCTATATGAAAAGATGTATTTACATGGCCTGAACCCTTTTGTGTAACAAGTTACACATCTTATACCCCTTCACAAAGCAGTTTGCAGCACACTGCATACTTGTCCTACTCCACAATTTAATCTCACAATGCTTTCAAAGGGAATGGAAGGTGATCCTCTGATTTTCTGTGAGTCATGTAATGCCAAAAACACCAATGATTATTTAAGAGACCTCATGCAACCCCTTTGTGCCCTGTGTCTTTTTTGGCGCCATTATCGTGCGCTGTTTAACTTGGAAAAGAAGGTAAGACTTGCACTCAATGCATTTCCCCTTGAGCTCTTGAACATGTGCTGTAGATGCTTTGAATAGGGTACTTTGTGTTATACGCACCGTCCATACAACTTGCTTTTCAAGCTCAATATATTCTGTGCTGCTGCGATTGTTGAGTGCTTCTTCAAATTGTTCTCCTGTCAAGGTTACTTCGAGAGCCACAACAGGCAGCCTTTCAATGTCTACAGTCGTCATTGGTCCACTGGTTGTTGATCCACCATTTGTTGAGTCTACAGGTCATGTGTGATGGATGACAAAAGGTAATTATTAGGATGTGATCTGGCCAGAATTCATACTTGAGGGATGAAAAAGTCAATTCACGTAGGAATTTTTGACTCACCAATTACTTTGATGGAGGTGGTATTAATAGTGAGGTTGAAGGTCATGTTGCTGTTTTCCACAGCCGCCACTAAGACTTCTACAACCTTGGAAGCCTCTGGAATTTCATCCTTTGGAAGTGTGTTGTTAAACTTCAACTCCACCGATACTCTGACGTTTTCCATGTCCGGACTATTTAAAAGAAAAAACACACACATAAATTACAATTGATCGAAAAATTGCATGGATTTTTCCCCACTTTCATATTAGATTGCAATTCCTACGGCCAACTGAAGTCTTTAAATACGTTTGACCATTGGCCAAAAGATGGTTTCCTGGTTATAATGTGATGTACTTTATTTCTGAGACTTGTAAGCCTCTAAAGATTACCTAAATTTGATGACATTGGTCTGGTCGAAATCAGTCCCAAAAGACTGTCCAAAGATGGAGTTGCACTGTGAACAAGAAGGAACAATGTCAAACATAAAACATGGTTAAATAGCAGTGGCTTTTTAAATGACATCAGGCACAAAGGCAAAATGAATCAAGGCAGCCTTCTTAACGTGGATCAAGTCTGGCCTTAAAATAATATCACAAAAGTACTGACAAGACCTTCTCTTTGTGTAAGTTCAATGAGAACTTTCATTTTGCTTAAGCGCTATATGAAAAGATGTATTTACATGGCCTGAACCCTTTTGTGTAACAAGTTACACATCTTATACCCCTTCACAAAGCAGTTTGCAGCACACTGCATACTTCTCCTACTCCACAATTTAATCTCACAATGCTTTCAAAGGGAATGGAAGGTGATCCTCTGATTTTCTGTGAGTCATGTAATGCCAAAAACACCAATGATTATTTAAGAGACCTCATGCAACCCCTTTGTGCCCTGTGTCTTTTTTGGCGCCATTATCATGCGCTGTTTAACTTGGAAAAGAAGGTAAGACTTGCACTCAATGCATTTCCCCTTGAGCTCTTGAACATGTGCTGTAGATGCTTTGAATAGGGTACTTTGTGTTATACGCACCGTCCATACAACTTGCTTTTCAAGCTCAATATATTCTGTGCTGCTGCGATTGTTGAGTGCTTCTTCAAATTGTTCTCCTGTCAAGGTTACTTCGAGAGCCACAACAGGCAGCCTTTCAATGTCTACAGTCGTCATTGGTCCACTGGTTGTTGATCCACCATTTGTTGAGTCTACAGGTCATGTGTGATGGATGACAAAAGGTAATTATTAGGATGTGATCTGGCCAGAATTCATACTTGAGGGATGAAAAAGTCAATTCACGTAGGAATTTTTGACTCACCAATTACTTTGATGGAGGTGGTATTAATAGTGAGGTTGAAGGTCATGTTGCTGTTTTCCACAGCCGCCACTAAGACTTCTACAACCTTGGAAGCCTCTGGAATTTCATCCTTTGGAAGTGTGTTGTTAAACTTCAACTCCACCGATACTCTGACATTTTCCATGTCCGGACTATTTAAAAGAAAAAACACACACATAAATTACAACTGATCGAAAAATTGCATGGATTTTTCCCCACTTTCATATTAGATTGCAATTCCTACGGCCAACTGAAGTCTTTAAATACGTTTGACCATTGGCTAAAAGATGGTTTCCTGGTTATAATGTGATGTACTTTATTTCTGAGACTTGTAAGCCTCTAAAGATTACCTAAATTTGATGACATTGGTCTGGTCGAAATCAGTCCCAAAAGACTGTCCAAAGATGGAGTTGCACTGTGAACAAGAAGGAACAATGTCAAACATAAAACATGGTTAAATAGCAGTGGCTTTTTAAATGACATCAGGCACAAAGGCAAAATGAATCAAGGCAGCCTTCTTAACGTGGATCAAGTCTGGCCTTAAAATAATATCACAAAGAGTACTGACAAGACCTTCTCTTTGTGTAAGTTCAATGAGAACTTTCATTTTGCTTAAGCGCTATATGAAAAGATGTATTTACATGGCCTGAACCCTTTTGTGTAACAAGTTACACATCTTATACCCCTTCACAAAGCAGTTTGCAGCACACTGCATACTTGTCCTACTCCACAATTTAATCTCACAATGCTTTCAAAGGGAATGGAAGGTGATCCTCTGATTTTCTGTGAGTCATGTAATGCCAAAAACACCAATGATTATTTAAGAGACCTCATGCAACCCCTTTGTGCCCTGTGTCTTTTTTGGCGCCATTATCGTGCGCTGTTTAACTTGGAAAAGAAGGTAAGACTTGCACTCAATGCATTTCCCCTTGAGCTCTTGAACATGTGCTGTAGATGCTTTGAATAGGGTACTTTGTGTTATACGCACCGTCCATACAACTTGCTTTTCAAGCTCAATATATTCTGTGCTGCTGCGATTGTTGAGTGCTTCTTCAAATTGTTCTCCTGTCAAGGTTACTTCGAGAGCCACAACAGGCAGCCTTTCAATGTCTACAGTCGTCATTGGTCCACTGGTTGTTGATCCACCATTTGTTGAGTCTACAGGTCATGTGTGATGGATGACAAAAGGTAATTATTAGGATGTGATCTGGCCAGAATTCATACTTGAGGGATGAAAAAGTCAATTCACGTAGGAATTTTTGACTCACCAATTACTTTGATGGAGGTGGTATTAATAGTGAGGTTGAAGGTCATGTTGCTGTTTTCCACAGCCGCCACTAAGACTTCTACAACCTTGGAAGCCTCTGGAATTTCATCCTTTGGAAGTGTGTTGTTAAACTTCAACTCCACCGATACTCTGACGTTTTCCATGTCCGGACTATTTAAAAGAAAAAACACACACATAAATTACAATTGATCGAAAAATTGCATGGATTTTTCCCCACTTTCATATTAGATTGCAATTCCTACGGCCAACTGAAGTCTTTAAATACGTTTGACCATTGGCCAAAAGATGGTTTCCTGGTTATAATGTGATGTACTTTATTTCTGAGACTTGTAAGCCTCTAAAGATTACCTAAATTTGATGACATTGGTCTGGTCGAAATCAGTCCCAAAAGACTGTCCAAAGATGGAGTTGCACTGTGAACAAGAAGGAACAATGTCAAACATAAAACATGGTTAAATAGCAGTGGCTTTTTAAATGACATCAGGCACAAAGGCAAAATGAATCAAGGCAGCCTTCTTAACGTGGATCAAGTCTGGCCTTAAAATAATATCACAAAGAGTACTGACAAGACCTTCTCTTTGTGTAAGTTCAATGAGAACTTTCATTTTGCTTAAGCGCTATATGAAAAGATGTATTTACATGGCCTGAACCCTTTTGTGTAACAAGTTACACATCTTATACCCCTTCACAAAGCAGTTTGCAGCACACTGCATACTTCTCCTACTCCACAATTTAATCTCACAATGCTTTCAAAGGGAATGGAAGGTGATCCTCTGATTTTCTGTGAGTCATGTAATGCCAAAAACACCAATGATTATTTAAGAGACCTCATGCAACCCCTTTGTGCCCTGTGTCTTTTTTGGCGCCATTATCATGCGCTGTTTAACTTGGAAAAGAAGGTAAGACTTGCACTCAATGCATTTCCCCTTGAGCTCTTGAACATGTGCTGTAGATGCTTTGAATAGGGTACTTTGTGTTATACGCACCGTCCATACAACTTGCTTTTCAAGCTCAATATATTCTGTGCTGCTGCGATTGTTGAGTGCTTCTTCAAATTGTTCTCCTGTCAAGGTTACTTCGAGAGCCACAACAGGCAGCCTTTCAATGTCTACAGTCGTCATTGGTCCACTGGTTGTTGATCCACCATTTGTTGAGTCTACAGGTCATGTGTGATGGATGACAAAAGGTAATTATTAGGATGTGATCTGGCCAGAATTCATACTTGAGGGATGAAAAAGTCAATTCACGTAGGAATTTTTGACTCACCAGTTACTTTGATGGAGGTGGTATTAATAGTGAGGTTGAAGGTCATGTTGCTGTTTTCCACAGCCGCCACTAAGACTTCTACAACCTTGGAAGCCTCTGGAATTTCATCCTTTGGAAGTGTGTTGTTAAACTTCAACTCCACCGATACTCTGACATTTTCCATGTCCGGACTATTTAAAAGAAAAAACACACACATAAATTACAACTGATCGAAAAATTGCATGGATTTTTCCCCACTTTCATATTAGATTGCAATTCCTACGGCCAACTGAAGTCTTTAAATACGTTTGACCATTGGCTAAAAGATGGTTTCCTGGTTATAATGTGATGTACTTTATTTCTGAGACTTGTAAGCCTCTAAAGATTACCTAAATTTGATGACATTGGTCTGGTCGAAATCAGTCCCAAAAGACTGTCCAAAGATGGAGTTGCACTGTGAACAAGAAGGAACAATGTCAAACATAAAACATGGTTAAATAGCAGTGGCTTTTTAAATGACATCAGGCACAAAGGCAAAATGAATCAAGGCAGCCTTCTTAACGTGGATCAAGTCTGGCCTTAAAATAATATCACAAAAGTACTGACAAGACCTTCTCTTTGTGTAAGTTCAATGAGAACTTTCATTTTGCTTAAGCGCTATATGAAAAGATGTATTTACATGGCCTGAACCCTTTTGTGTAACAAGTTACACATCTTATACCCCTTCACAAAGCAGTTTGCAGCACACTGCATACTTGTCCTACTCCACAATTTAATCTCACAATGCTTTCAAAGGGAATGGAAGGTGATCCTCTGATTTTCTGTGAGTCATGTAATGCCAAAAACACCAATGATTATTTAAGAGACCTCATGCAACCCCTTTGTGCCCTGTGTCTTTTTTGGCGCCATTATCATGCGCTGTTTAACTTGGAAAAGAAGGTAAGACTTGCACTCAATGCATTTCCCCTTGAGCTCTTGAACATGTGCTGTAGATGCTTTGAATAGGGTACTTTGTGTTATACGCACCGTCCATACAACTTGCTTTTCAAGCTCAATATATTCTGTGCTGCTGCGATTGTTGAGTGCTTCTTCAAATTGTTCTCCTGTCAAGGTTACTTCGAGAGCCACAACAGGCAGCCTTTCAATGTCTACAGTCGTCATTGGTCCACTGGTTGTTGATCCACCATTTGTTGAGTCTACAGGTCATGTGTGATGGATGACAAAAGGTAATTATTAGGATGTGATCTGGCCAGAATTCATACTTGAGGGATGAAAAAGTCAATTCACGTAGGAATTTTTGACTCACCAATTACTTTGATGGAGGTGGTATTAATAGTGAGGTTGAAGGTCATGTTGCTGTTTTCCACAGCCGCCACTAAGACTTCTACAACCTTGGAAGCCTCTGGAATTTCATCCTTTGGAAGTGTGTTGTTAAACTTCAACTCCACCGATACTCTGACGTTTTCCATGTCCGGACTATTTAAAAGAAAAAACACACACATAAATTACAATTGATCGAAAAATTGCATGGATTTTTCCCCACTTTCATATTAGATTGCAATTCCTACGGCCAACTGAAGTCTTTAAATACGTTTGACCATTGGCCAAAAGATGGTTTCCTGGTTATAATGTGATGTACTTTATTTCTGAGACTTGTAAGCCTCTAAAGATTACCTAAATTTGATGACATTGGTCTGGTCGAAATCAGTCCCAAAAGACTGTCCAAAGATGGAGTTGCACTGTGAACAAGAAGGAACAATGTCAAACATAAAACATGGTTAAATAGCAGTGGCTTTTTAAATGACATCAGGCACAAAGGCAAAATGAATCAAGGCAGCCTTCTTAACGTGGATCAAGTCTGGCCTTAAAATAATATCACAAAGAGTACTGACAAGACCTTCTCTTTGTGTAAGTTCAATGAGAACTTTCATTTTGCTTAAGCGCTATATGAAAAGATGTATTTACATGGCCTGAACCCTTTTGTGTAACAAGTTACACATCTTATACCCCTTCACAAAGCAGTTTGCAGCACACTGCATACTTCTCCTACTCCACAATTTAATCTCACAATGCTTTCAAAGGGAATGGAAGGTGATCCTCTGATTTTCTGTGAGTCATGTAATGCCAAAAACACCAATGATTATTTAAGAGACCTCATGCAACCCCTTTGTGCCCTGTGTCTTTTTTGGCGCTATTATCATGCGCTGTTTAACTTGGAAAAGAAGGTAAGACTTGCACTCAATGCATTTCCCCTTGAGCTCTTGAACATGTGCTGTAGATGCTTTGAATAGGGTACTTTGTGTTATACGCACCGTCCATACAACTTGCTTTTCAAGCTCAATATATTCTGTGCTGCTGCGATTGTTGAGTGCTTCTTCAAATTGTTCTCCTGTCAAGGTTACTTCGAGAGCCACAACAGGCAGCCTTTCAATGTCTACAGTCGTCATTGGTCCACTGGTTGTTGATCCACCATTTGTTGAGTCTACAGGTCATGTGTGATGGATGACAAAAGGTAATTATTAGGATGTGATCTGGCCAGAATTCATACTTGAGGGATGAAAAAGTCAATTCACGTAGGAATTTTTGACTCACCAATTACTTTGATGGAGGTGGTATTAATAGTGAGGTTGAAGGTCATGTTGCTGTTTTCCACAGCCGCCACTAAGACTTCTACAACCTTGGAAGCCTCTGGAATTTCATCCTTTGGAAGTGTGTTGTTAAACTTCAACTCCACCGATACTCTGACGTTTTCCATGTCCGGACTATTTAAAAGAAAAAACACACACATAAATTACAACTGATCGAAAAATTGCATGGATTTTTCCCCACTTTCATATTAGATTGCAATTCCTACGGCCAACTGAAGTCTTTAAATACGTTTGACCATTGGCCAAAAGATGGTTTCCTGGTTATAATGTGATGTACTTTATTTCTGAGACTTGTAAGCCTCTAAAGATTACCTAAATTTGATGACATTGGTCTGGTCGAAATCCGTCCCAAAAGACTGTCCAAAGATGGAGTTGCACTGTGAACAAGAAGGAACAATGTCAAACATAAAACATGGTTAAATAGCAGTGGCTTTTTAAATGACATCAGGCACAAAGGCAAAATGAATCAAGGCAGCCTTCTTAACGTGGATCAAGTCTGGCCTTAAAATAATATCACAAAGAGTACTGACAAGACCTTCTCTTTGTGTAAGTTCAATGAGAACTTTCATTTTGCTTAAGCGCTATATGAAAAGATGTATTTACATGGCCTGAACCCTTTTGTGTAACAAGTTACACATCTTATACCCCTTCACAAAGCAGTTTGCAGCACACTGCATACTTGTCCTACTCCACAATTTAATCTCACAATGCTTTCAAAGGGAATGGAAGGTGATCCTCTGATTTTCTGTGAGTCATGTAATGCCAAAAACACCAATGATTATTTAAGAGACCTCATGCAACCCCTTTGTGCCCTGTGTCTTTTTTGGCGCCATTATCGTGCGCTGTTTAACTTGGAAAAGAAGGTAAGACTTGCACTCAATGCATTTCCCCTTGAGCTCTTGAACATGTGCTGTAGATGCTTTGAATAGGGTACTTTGTGTTATACGCACCGTCCATACAACTTGCTTTTCAAGCTCAATATATTCTGTGCTGCTGCGATTGTTGAGTTCTCCGTCAAAAGGTTCATTTAAGATTACTGTGAAAGCCACTAGGATTTCAGTTGTATTTGTCCTCGTAGCTGCAGTAGTTGTTTGGCTGTTGATTTGGTAGTTGATGGCCCCTATAAAATATATTTAATAAATGTTTCAAGTAACATTGATTTTTTTAGAGAATTGTCTTCTACATAATTATTTCTGAAATTACTCACCCAAAAATATCAGCAAAACTGATAAGATGGGTCGAACACCCATCTTGTGTGCTTTTGAATCTGTAAAGTGAGTACTGAAGGTTATTTACAGAAACAAAACACAGACATTATATTTCATCATTTCAACAAAAGCGATAACAGTCTGGTGTTTCATTTCTTTCAGGGCAGCATGCTGGTGCAGTTGTTGCCAGTGTTGCCCCACAATGAAAAGGTTTTGATTTCTAAACGTTGAGCTGGCTGGATCCTTTCTGTTTGGGGTGTGTTTGTTCTCCCCATGTCTGCATTAGAGTTTCTCCAGGTACTATGGCTATCTCACTCAGCCAAAAGACATGCCTTTAACATCCGAGACTCCCCCACACTCACCTCCTTCAAGAAATCCCTCAAAACTCACCTCTTCATCACTGCCTACAACCACTAATTCCCCACTCCCCCCCCCCCCCCCCCCACATTACTTCTACATTTACTGTCCTCCTCGTTTTTTGTTTTGTTTTATTGTTTTATGTTTTTGTCAAAGCGTCTTTGAGTTTATAGAAAAGTGCTATATAAAACCAATGTATTATTATTATTATTATTATTATTATTATTATTATTATTATTATTATTATTATTATTATTAAAGTTGCTCATAAATCTCTGTCACTGCCTAAATATGTGTTGGCCCAATGATTTGCTGTTTAACTTGCAAGGGTACTCTGACCACCCAAATTTTTGCTGGGTAAGCTCCAACCCTGGGCCCTGGGCAACCCAGGGCTGCACTATACTGTGGAAAAATTTTCATTGATTCTACAAGCTATGGCTGTGTGACTACAAGAAGACTGCTCAGATCTAGCTTATGCCAAGATCTGAGATTTAAAAGGGTAATTAAAGTATCTCAAAACCAGCAGTCAAATGAATGTCCTGTTTTCATGTGTTTTTCTGCCCTTTGTCGTGATGCTTTCGATGTTTCAGCACTTTGAATTGCCTTGTTGCTGAAATGTGCTATATAAATAAACTTTCCTTGCCCCCCCCCCCCCCCCCCCTGAGGCCCTCCACTGGGGCCTCAAGTACTTTGCAAGGAAGTACAACCACTTTTCCACATTCAATAATGAATGAAAAATAATACAGTTTTAACACTTCGTACTTTAACTTGTTTTCATAGCATTCAAGTTAAAAATGTTCTTATAGAAATCACTGATATTACTACATAGTGTGCATGCAGCAATTAGTTGCAGGGAAATAAATATTGGATATATTGTGTATTGTGATACAGTCTAATATAATGCAATAACACGTATACACTGCTAAACTTAAACACCTGCACCAGGTAAGTAAAAAAAACATCATACAATAATATAAAGTGTATATTCAGTACATTGTAAAATTATGCCTAAAGGTTACATTAGCATTTGCATTCAAATTAATACTTACCCCTTCAAGGGCAGCTATAGATAAAAGTCTACTGTTTGAAAAAGTATTTTTTGATTAATCCGTTTTGTGTGAGTGACACAGAACATTCATTAGTTGTGGGAGTCCTTGTCCTTGTGTTGTTGTACTTTATATGTGGGAGAGCTCTCCCTAACAAATAGCATGACTCATTGATGATTCATTTTTCAGAAATGTGACACCTTAGCAAAGAATTATATCAATGCACAGGTCATAAGGTGTCACCTGTAAAGCTGTCATTTTCTTTGCTCAGTCTCAGAGTATACTCCCTTGCCTTTGTCTTGTGATAGAAAAGTCGTGCTTCTGCATTCCACTTCTGTGAATTATAAAGGGGCGTTCCTTAAATATGCCAGTAAATGATTTCAAACAATTAATTATTGAAGTTTATCGAAGGTAAACAGAGTCTTACTAAAATTAAACAGCGCTTTCCCTTTCAATCAAGTGTTAAGTTTCTATTCTTGAGAAGTTGTGGAAAACAAAAGCAAAGGCAAACCGGTATGTCTTTGGTTAAAAAAAAATGGTGCCCCAGAGCTTTAATTGATTTCAAAGCATTGACCCAATCTGTTTGCAGAAGCTCCTCTTACAAGTTTGTGTACCAAAAACAAAAAAGTACACCTGAGACCTGTAACGAGATGCAAGGTTTTCAGTTATTCAGGTAATTTCATGGTTTACTCTGAGCTTTCAGTACCATGAAGGTGGTTCACTTTTCTTCAGAGCAATACAAGGTGTGCTCAGGATAAGAGTTCATCCTGTCTGTATCAACACATTTTTCCTAAAATGTGTGACTGTGAAAGCTATTATAAATATAGTGTATAGTTTTCATCTAGCAACAGAGACTTATAAGAGCACTTCAAGTTACATTTTTACATATAAGATATAAGATTTTGCATACTTGCCACTTTGAATTATGTTTTTTTATTATTTCTATAAACCACATACTGCTCTGTATACTGCTGGAGCTGCAGTTGCGATGGGCTTATTACATCTTAAACTGGCAGACAATAATTCATTATAGAGAAGAAATGGGAGTTATTATATTCAGGTCTATTGTGCACTTATGATCATTAAGCGATAAAAGTCTGAATTTACCCATTGATGTTATACACAGTATGTGTTTTACTTCTGCATATTGTATCACAGTTTGCTCTGAGTTTGAACAATATGACAATCTGCTGTCAACAGACTTGTTCTTGTGAATACTGCCCCTTTATGCGAATGCACTCAAAGCAATTCTGGGTTTACACCAGGTTGATTCATTCATTCATTCAGTTTCATGTGAGCGCTTATTGAGACCTCAGTTGTCATGATTGTGAAATATATTCACAAGCAAGGACCACATGCTTTTTAGATATTTAATGATAGATCATATGAATGATGAGACAGACAAATGTATGCTAAGGTAATGATTATGATGGAAGAGGATGTTGTCAGTTGGCTGGACCGGGAGGATGGACTGACTGCAGGGCAGAGGGAGACTCAGGACGGGGGCTCCGTCTCAAACCTAATTCTGCCGAAGCTGATCACGGCCCAGACTGTGCCTAGAATTAGACGAGCAAGATGAAGGGATGAGGAAGGAGGGTGAATGGATGAGAGGAAGGTGATGGGAGGTTGGGTTGCCAAAGAACTGAGGCAAACAGGGTGTGGAATGGCTCATCATAAATAAGTTTGTCAGGTGATTTAAGGTGTGTTTTGGGTGTAGTCCTGCTCCAGAATCTAAGTTAATATAACAACTTATTTATATTGTTTTGAGTCCTTAAGTTAAGTGTGTGTGTGTGTGTGTGTGTGTGTGTGTGTGTGTGTGTGTGTGTGTGTGTGTGTGTGTGTGCTCATGTGCATGCCTTGTCTTTGAGGAGCGATGGCCCAGCTTCCTGTGCCTCGCTGTCTCTCTTCCTAAGCCTTGCCTACGTTTGTACATTTGTTGCTTTAGCTCTTATGGTAGTGCACTCTTCAACATCATGCTTTCACACACATCCACACTTCCACCACTGATGATACAGATTAAACACATCTCATAACTTTTGTATTTGACTTATTTAACTCTTTTTGATAGAAATTATTAATTTTCTTTTGTGAAATTCTAACTCCTCCCGTCTTATGCCATTACCCACGTGCCGGGTTATGACAATAGTGAAGCCAGATAACCAAAAGATATCCTGGCTATGTTGAATAAGCTTCGGCATACAGGCCTCTGGTGTGTGTCTGTAGTTTATTTGGTCCAATTACAGTTAGCTCATACTGACAAGCACATAATTAACTGCATAGCATATTTTTCTGTTGCATCCATCGACCCACAGACTATACTTATCACAGAGATTCTAATTACCCAGTCATTATGTGGCTTATTATTGTTACTTTAACAATGTCTCTGATGGTATATAATTTAGAATATGAGCCTATTAATGTGACTGTGTTTGTCTTTTTGGAGTAGAAAGATATACAGTACATATAATGTTTTCTGCAATAAACTGTGTGTGTGTGTGTGTGTGCGTGCGCGCGTGCGTGTGTGTGCATGCGTGTGTGTGTATTTTCCTGAACCGGTTGCTCAAGAAGTACACCAAACTATCGAGACTGATTTCTCTTGTATCATTTTAGTGTCAAATGAAAATAAAAACAAAACGAAGGCAGCAGCTCTTAAAGAAGATGAAACGATTGATTTAATTCGTCTTTATCCGGCTCATTTTAAAACACAAAAGATCTCTACATACAATAGAAATGATAAGGCGAGGTGTATTAATAAAGTGAGACTCTACATCTATCATGAACAACTTGTTTGTAAAGTGTATGGGCTTACCAGTTTTCACTTTCATTCTGCTTATTCCTTGCACTCTATTATTTTTCTACTTCTTTTTGAAGTTTTTGGTACTCATTTAATATAGAAAATAAGGCGAGCTTAAAATTTTGAATACATGCCTTTTTGTAGTTCTGATGGTATCAGTAATAAAAGTGAAGGATGGCTTCCTGTTTCCTGCAAATAAGAGATATCACACAAATTAGAACAATGCTCTTCCTTTCAGATTGAAATAATAATACTCTTCTTTATCTTCTTCTGTTTAGATTATTGTAACTCTCTATACATCCCTCAGCCAATCATCCTGAAACCCTTTACAGTTGGTCCAAAATGCAGCTGCCTGATTACTAACCCGAACCAGCCATCGTTCCTACATCTCCCCCGTTTCTGCCTCAGACAAAATCCTGTTACTAGCATACAAAGCGCTGCATGACCTCGCCCCCAGCTACATTTCTGACCTCCTCGTTCCATATTCCACCCCTCGTCCACCTAGATCATTTAATCTTGGCTCTCTTTCCATCCCCTGCTTTAATTTTAAAACAAAAGGTGATCGTGCTTTTGCTGTTTTAGCCCAAAATCCCTGAAATAAAAACCCACAAACCATCAGATCCGCAGAATCTTTGGACTGTTTCAAGCAACTAAAGACCCACCTGTAAAGACGAGCCTTCATATAGCTCCTAGACCATTTATTGTGCTTAGTTTGTTTTTGTGTTTTCCTGATCTTAACTTTGCCCTGCTTGACATTGTGAATTATTTATGTAAGTTTCCTCTCTGCATTAATTGTTTGATTGATTTTATCTGTGAAGCACTTTGTAACTGAGTTTTTTAAAAGTGCTATATAAATAAAGCTTTACTTAATAATTTACAACATCCCAATATACTTTCCCTGATTATGAAGGAATCTGTACCGTACTACATAGTGTCATCTGGGAATGAGTGATGCTATTTGCCCTTAACGCATCTGAGTTACTGACCCTATACTAAGGGTATTTGACAGTAAAAATAAGTTAAAAGAAATAATGAAACCAGATCTGATGCTCATACAATATATTCACTGCCTTTATTGGAACAAACTTCAATGAATTGAATACACTTTCTTGTATCTGCTTTAGATGGATGATTAAAAAAAAGTTCAATACAGAATAGATAATTTCTCACATCTAATTATCATTAAGAACAAGTATATTTAACTGACAATACATACACAGAGGTCCAATCACAGAGACCGACATATTAATGATCATGTTAAACTAAATAAATAAATGAAGGAACCATTGTTTTGATGTCATAAATGTAATTCTGACCGTGCCAGAATTGGTAGAAAAATGCAGTTATCACTAAATGTATGTAATGAAAATGTAGACATTCTTCTGTTTGAACTTTCCCAACAGAGTTGCCCTTGCATGGAGTAAGACCGACTGTAATGTAAATCAGTACAATATTTTTGACAAAATGATCATCAAATTTATCAGGGTTAAACAGTGGACAAGTTATCTGAAAGTCATTTCCAAGCCATATTACAGTTGCAAACTTAAGAGGTCTTCTTGTAGTTTTCATGCAACACAGTGATCAATTGGGGTTTCACATGGACTTCTAACACTATTGCTGGCTAGATAGTAGCCATGACAGCAGCACAAGGGAGGATGCTGTGATGAGACTGATGTTGTGGCTTACGCCACTTGAAACGTCTGTAAATCATTAGAAAAAGAAACAAGATATTACTTAAACAAAAAGCGTTGTTATATTGTTTCTTTTTGAAATGGTAGAATATTACTTACTTGCGCCATCCAAAGTTATGGAATTGGTGTCAATGTTGAAGGCTGTGATGAATGAAGCAGCAATATTCAAAATGTTGGTAATCTGAGTGTTGTTAGGAAGAGATGCTGTTGCAAATCCAATATCAATGTTGTTGATGACTGATCCTTCACTGCAAGATGATGAGCACAAAGTATTTTTTTTTTTTTTTAAATATTATGACTCATACTTCAAGACTGTAAAAACACCAAATCAACACAATTATCACCTGAACGAAACCACTGTCAAGGAGATGAATGGTGATGGAAAGAAAGCTCGGTAGAAAGGTTCAAGCTGTGAAAAAACAAGAAACAAAGCATTTTAAGTTCATTTTAAATATCAAAAGTAAATCATAAAAAACCCAGATGGTAGTTTTACAAGGTACTTTTGTAACAACAAAATGTCTGATAACAAGTTGTCAAAAAAAAAAAGAATATGAGGAAATAATGATTACTAGGTCTTCATGTGCTTACATGTGGAGATATTTCTTTAACAAAGTTCACATGAATTGATTAGGGGAATTAGTTTGTGCAAGGATATTTTGGACATTTGAACAAGGCATATGCTTTTAATTTCAAACTCTTAATGATATGCTCTGTCCAAGGTAAGCTACAAGAGGGGTGTTTCTTAAATATACATTACATGCTCTTTGGAAAATTAACTATTTAAATTCATGAGGTCATATTGCTGAAATTCTGACATGAGATAGTTTGTTTAAAAAAATATTGAATGAATAAGATGCAAGAATGTTGCTGGATTTTACCCTCTGAAAGACACTTACTGAAGACTTTATCAGTGAGGATCGATTTCTAAATGCTGCAGATGATGGAATCAACAAGTCACTTGTAAATGTCTCTCCAAGAGATCTGAAAGTCAATCGCCTTATTCTGACTGCCGTAGCAGTTGTGGTTGTTGAAGGATTCACTGTAGTTGTAGTTGTAGCGGCCGCTGTGCTTGATGATGCACTAGTTGTTGTTGATTCACCATCCAAAGTTATGGAATTGGTGTCAATGTTGAAGGCTGTGATGTTTGAAGCAGCACTGATCAAAGTATTTCTAATCTGAGTGTTGTTAGGAACAGATGCTGATGCAAATTGAACATCAATGTTGTTGATGACTGATCCATTACTGCAAGGTAATGACAACAAAGTATTCATTTTTTACAAAAATATTATGACTCATACTTCAAGACTGTAAAAACATAAAATCACCACAATTATCACCTGAACGAAATCACTGTCAAGGAGATGAATGATGGAAATGCATCTCGGTAAATAGGTTCAAGCTGCGAAAACACAAGAAATAAAAACGTTTTCAGTTAATTTTAAGAAGCAAAAGTCAATCGTAAAAAACCCAGATGGTAGTTTCAACTCATGGTGAGTGAGCAGAAGTATTAGAAGATTGGTTACTTGTGGGTTTCGGAAAATTTTGTTTTTGGGAAAACCCCTTTAGGGAGTTTGCAAAAAAAGGGAGTTTTTATTGTTGACAGTTTAGTTTAGCTGACTGAGGTACTTTTGTAACAAGAAAATGTCTGATAAAAAGTTGTCAAAAAAAAAAGAATATGAGGAAATAATGATTACTAGGTCTTCATGTGCTTACATGTGGAGACTTCTTTAACAAAATGTGCATATGAATTGATTAGGGGAATTAATTTGTACAAGGATATTTCAGATATTTGAACAAGACACACGCTTTTAATTTCAAACTCTTAATGATATGCTCTGTCCAAGGTAAGCTACAAGAGGGGTGTTTCCTTAATATACATTTTCAAGTTTTGAATAGGCATGCTCTTGGGAAAATTAACTATTTAAATTCATGAGGTCATATTGCTGAAATTCTAACATGAGACACCTTGTTTAAAATATATTTAATTTATAATATGTATAAATGTTACTGGATTTTACCCTCTGAAAGAGACTTACCGAAGACTTTATCAGTGAGGCTCGATTTATAAATGCTGCAGATGATGGAATCAACAAGTCACTTGTAAATGTCTCTCCAAGAGATCTGAAAGTCAATCGCCTTATTCTGACTGCCGTAGCAGTTGTGGTTGTTGAAGGATTCACTGTAGTTGTAGTTGTAGCGGCCGCTGTGCTTGATGATGCACTAGTTGTTGTTGATTCACCATCCAAAGTTATGGAATTGGTGTCAATGTTGAAGGCTGTGATGTTTGAAGCAGCACTGATCAAAGTATTTCTAATCTGAGTGTTGTTAGGAACAGATGCTGATGCAAATTGAACATCAATGTTGTTGATGACTGATCCATTACTGCAAGGTAATGACAACAAAGTATTCATTTTTTACAAAAATATTATGACTCATACTTCAAGACTGTAAAAACATAAAATCACCACAATTATCACCTGAACGAAATCACTGTCAAGGAGATGAATGATGGAAATGCATCTCGGTAAATAGGTTCAAGCTGCGAAAACACAAGAAATAAAAACGTTTTCAGTTAATTTTAAGAAGCAAAAGTCAATCGTAAAAAACCCAGATGGTAGTTTCAACTCATGGTGAGTGAGCAGAAGTATTAGAAGATTGGTTACTTGTGGGTTTCGGAAAATTTTGTTTTTGGGAAAACCCCTTTAGGGAGTTTGCAAAAAAAGGGAGTTTTTATTGTTGACAGTTTAGTTTAGCTGACTGAGGTACTTTTGTAACAAGAAAATGTCTGATAAAAAGTTGTCAAAAAAAAAAGAATATGAGGAAATAATGATTACTAGGTCTTCATGTGCTTACATGTGGAGACTTCTTTAACAAAATGTGCATATGAATTGATTAGGGGAATTAATTTGTACAAGGATATTTCGGATATTTGAACAAGACACACGCTTTTAATTTCAAACTCTTAATGATATGCTCTGTCCAAGGTAAGCTACAAGAGGGGTGTTTCCTTAATATACATTTTCAAGTTTTGAATAGGCATGCTCTTGGGAAAATTAACTATTTAAATTCATGAGGTCATATTGCTGAAATTCTAACATGAGACACCTTGTTTAAAATATATTTAATTTATAATATGTATAAATGTTACTGGATTTTACCCTCTGAAAGAGACTTACCGAAGACTTTATCAGTGAGGCTCGATTTATAAATGCTGCAGATGATTGATTCAACAAGTTACTTGTAAATGTCTCTCCAGGAGATCTGAAAGTCAATCGCCTTAGTATGACTACCGCCACAGTAGTTGTATTGGCAGATGTAGTATTTGAAGTGGGGGTGACAGAAGTTGTGATTGTTGTAGTGTTTTGATCTGTTAATAGCCAAAAAATAAAGAAAAAATAAGGGAAAAAATAAGATCCATCTTAAACATAATACACATAATATACTGTATGTTTATATACTTTACTTAAGAGATATTGCAGCCTCTGAAGTGAAATGCGGAGCAACTGTTTACTCACCAACTATCATGATGGAGGTGGAATCAACATTGAGGCTGAAGTTATTGCTCGAGTTTGACACAGCTTCTACCAAGGTACTTGCAACAGTGTCAGATGTTGGGATTTGATCTGCAGATGAGTTTCTGGCGAACTCAACACCTATCTCTGCTTCAGTATTACTCATTCGCGTTCTTACCACTGCTGGTCTGCAATAAAAATGCAAATATTAAATTTGATTACAGAATTGATAACATATGTCTACCTGTCATATGAAATTGGAAATAACAATGTTAACCACGGTAACAAAATTGTAATTATTGTAAGGTTGACCTCTGAAAATGTGAAATATTACCTAAAAAATAGGACAAAACTACGAATGTAAAGTACGCCAAATCCTCTCCTGAAGATAAAATCAAACTGTGGAAAATAGCATATAGAAAAAATGAAAAACAGGGTCATCTTTTATTTGAATAAACAACTTCAAATTAACTGTATGCACCTAAAAAAGACCAGTTTACTTACCACTTGAAGAACTTCAGCCTCAAGATTCTTAAATTGTGGACTTTCTCTATCATTGAGTTCAGCTACAAATGGTACTACCAAGGTTGCTGAAAGAATCTTAACTGGTGAAGGAGGTGCAGTAGTAGTGACAGTAGTAGACATAGTTGTAGTGACTGCTGATGTTGCAAGTATTACAGTTGAAGCTCCAGTTGTTAATGTTTCTCTAAGTATTGTTGATCGTTCTGTTGTTGTCACTGGAACACTGCTTGTTGTTGACACAGCAGTTGTTGTTGATCCACCAGATGTTGTGGCTGCTGTGCTGGATAAAGCACCTGTTGATGTTCCAGTTGCAGTTGAACCTCCAGTTGTTGATACACCGGTTGTCGATAAACCTCCTGTTGTCATTGATCCATCAGTTGTTGTTGATCCACCAGATGTTGATGATTCAGCTGTTGTTGCTGCTGTGCTTGATGATGCACCTGCTGTTGTTGATGTTCCAGTTGTTGATCCACCAGATGTTGATGTTTCAACTGTTGTTGAGCCTTCAACTGCTGTTGTTGATATACTAGTTGTAGTTGAACCTCCAGATGTTGATACACCGATTGTCGATGGACCTCCAGTTGTTGATGCTACTTCTGTTGTTGTCTCTGGAACACTGCTTGTTGTTGACACAGCAGTTGTTGTTGATCCACCAGATGTTGATGTTTCAGGTGTTGTTGAGCCTTCAACTGCTGTTGTTGATATACCAGTTGTAGTTGAACCTCCAGATGTTGATACACCGATTGTCGATGGACCTCCAGTTGTTGATGATCCTTCTGTTGTTGTCTCTGGAACACTGCTTGTTGTTGACACAGCAGTTGTCATTGATCCACCAGATGTTGATGTTTCAGGTGTTGTTGAGCCTTCAACTGCTGTTGTTGATATACCAGTTGTAGTTGAACCTCCAGATGTTGATGTTTCAGCTGTTGTTGATTGTCCAGTTGTAGTTGAACCTCCAGATGTTGATACATCGATTGTCGATGGACCTCCAGTTGTCATTGATCCACCAGATGTTGATGTTTCAGCTGTTGTTGATTGTCCAGTTGTAGTTGAACCTCCAGATGTTGATACATCGATTGTCGATGGACCTCCAGTTGTTGATGATCCTTCTGTTGTTGTCTCTGGAACACTGCTTGTTGTTGACACAGCAGTTATTGTTGATCCACCAGATGTTGATGTTTCAACTGTTGTTGAGCCTTCAACTGTTGTTGTTGATTGTCCAGTTGTAGTTGAACCTTCAGTTGTTGACACAGCAGTTGTTGTTGATCCACCAGATGTTGTGGCTGCTGTGCTGGATAAAGCACCTGTTGATGTTCCAGTTGCAGTTGAACCTCCAGTTGTTGATACATCGGTTGTCGATAAACCTCCTGTTGTCATTGATCCATCAGTTGTTGTTGATCCACCAGATGTTGATGTTTCAGCTGTTGTTGATTGTCCAGTTGTAGTTGAACCTCCAGATGTTGATACATCGATTGTCGATGGACCTCCAGTTGTTGATGATCCTTCTGTTGTTGTCTCTGGAACACTGCTTGTTGTTGACACAGCAGTTATTGTTGATCCACCAGATGTTGATGTTTCAGCTGTTGTTGAGCCTTCAACTGCTGTTGTTGATTGTCCAGTTGTAGTTGAACCTCCAGATGTTGATACACCGATTGTCGATGGACCTCCAGTTGTTGATGATCCTTCTGTTGTTGTCTCTGGAACACTGCTTGTTGTTGACACAGCAGTTATTGTTGATCCACCAGATGTTGATGTTTCAGCTGTTGTTGATTGTCCAGTTGTAGTTGAACCTCCAGTTGTTGATGATCCTTCTGTTGTTGTCTCTGGAACACTGCTTGTTGTTGACACAGCAGTTGTTGTTGATCCACCAGATGTTGATGTTTCAGGTGTTGTTGAGCCTTCAACTGCTGTTGTTGATATACCAGTTGTAGTTGAACCTCCAGATGTTGATACACCGATTGTCGATGGACCTCCAGTTGTTGATGATCCTTCTGTTGTTGTCTCTGGAACACTGCTTGTTGTTGACACAGCAGTTATTGTTGATCCACCAGATGTTGATGTTTCAGCTGTTGTTGAGCCTTCAACTGCTGTTGTTGATTGTCCAGTTGTAGTTGAACCTCCAGATGTTGATACATCGATTGTCGATGGACCTCCAGTTGTTGATGATCCTTCTGTTGTTGTCTCTGGAACACTGCTTGTTGTTGACACAGCAGTTATTGTTGATCCACCAGATGTTGATGTTTCAGGTGTTGTTGATTGTCCAGTTGTAGTTGAACCTCCAGTTGTTGATGATCCTTCTGTTGTTGTCTCTGGAACACTGCTTGTTGTTGACACAGCAGTTGTTGTTGATCCACCAGATGTTGATGTTTCAGGTGTTGTTGAGCCTTCAACTGCTGTTGTTGATATACCAGTTGTAGTTGAACCTCCAGATGTTGATACATCGATTGTCGATGGACCTCCAGTTGTTGATGATCCTTCTGTTGTTGTCTCTGGAACACTGCTTGTTGTTGACACAGCAGTTGTTGTTGATCCACCAGATGTTGATGTTTCAACTGTTGTTGAGCCTTCAACTGTTGTTGTTGATTGTCCAGTTGTAGTTGAACCTTCAGTTGTTGACACAGCAGTTGTTGTTGATCCACCAGATGTTGTGGCTGCTGTGCTGGATAAAGCACCTGTTGATGTTCCAGTTGCAGTTGAACCTCCAGTTGTTGATACATCGGTTGTCGATAAACCTCCTGTTGTCATTGATCCACCAGATGTTGATGTTTCAACTGTTGTTGAGCCTTCAACTGCTGTTGTTGATATACCAGTTGTAGTTGAACCTCCAGATGTTGATACACCGATTGTCGATGGACCTCCAGTTGTTGATGATCCTTCTGTTGTTGTCTCTGGAACACTGCTTGTTGTTGACACAGCAGTTGTCATTGATCCACCAGATGTTGATGTTTCAGCTGTTGTTGATTGTCCAGTTGTAGTTGAACCTCCAGATGTTGATACACCGATTGTCGATGGACCTCCAGTTGTTGATGCTACTTCTGTTGTTGTCTCTGGAACACTGCTTGTTGTTGACACAGCAGTTATTGTTGATCCACCAGATGTTGATGTTTCAGCTGTTGTTGAGCCTTCAACTGCTGTTGTTGATTGTCCAGTTGTAGTTGAACCTCCAGATGTTGATACACCGATTGTCGATGGACCTCCAGTTGTTGATGATCCTTCTGTTGTTGTCTCTGGAACACTGCTTGTTGTTGACACAGCAGTTGTCATTGATCCACCAGATGTTGTTGATCCACCAGATGTTGATGTTTCAGCTGTTGTTGATTGTCCAGTTGTAGTTGAACCTCCAGATGTTGATACATCGATTGTCGATGGACCTCCAGTTGTTGATGATCCTTCTGTTGTTGTCTCTGGAACACTGCTTGTTGTTGACACAGCAGTTATTGTTGATCCACCAGATGTTGATGTTTCAGCTGTTGTTGAGCCTTCAACTGCTGTTGTTGATATACCAGTTGTAGTTGAACCTCCAGATGTTGATACACCGATTGTCGATGGACCTCCAGTTGTTGATGATCCTTCTGTTGTTGTCTCTGGAACACTGCTTGTTGTTGACACAGCAGTTATTGTTGATCCACCAGATGTTGATGTTTCAGCTGTTGTTGAGCCTTCAACTGCTGTTGTTGATTGTCCAGTTGTAGTTGAACCTCCAGATGTTGATACATCGATTGTCGATGGACCTCCAGTTGTTGATGATCCTTCTGTTGTTGTCTCTGGAACACTGCTTGTTGTTGACACAGCAGTTATTGTTGATCCACCAGATGTTGATGTTTCAGGTGTTGTTGATTGTCCAGTTGTAGTTGAACCTCCAGTTGTTGATGATCCTTCTGTTGTTGTCTCTGGAACACTGCTTGTTGTTGACACAGCAGTTGTTGTTGATCCACCAGATGTTGATGTTTCAGCTGTTGTTGAGCCTTCAACTGCTGTTGTTGATATACCAGTTGTAGTTGAACCTCCAGATGTTGATACACCGATTGTCGATGGACCTCCAGTTGTTGATGATCCTTCTGTTGTTGTCTCTGGAACACTGCTTGTTGTTGACACAGCAGTTATTGTTGATCCACCAGATGTTGATGTTTCAGCTGTTGTTGAGCCTTCAACTGTTGTTGTTGATTGTCCAGTTGTAGTTGAACCTTCAGTTGTTGACACAGCAGTTGTTGTTGATCCACCAGATGTTGTGGCTGCTGTGCTGGATAAAGCACCTGTTGATGTTCCAGTTGCAGTTGAACCTCCAGTTGTTGATACATCGGTTGTCGATAAACCTCCTGTTGTCATTGATCCATCAGTTGTTGTTGATCCACCAGATGTTGATGATGCACCAGTTGTTGTTGAGCCTCCAGTTGTTGATCCACCAGATGTTGTGGCTGCTGTGCTGGATAAAGCACCTGCTGTTGTTGATGTTCCAGTTGTAGATACATCGGTTGTCGATAAACCTCCTGTTGTCATTGATCCATCAGTTGTTGATGATCCACCAGATGTTGATGTTTCAGCTGTTGTTGATTGTCCAATTGTAGTTGAACCTCCAGTTGTTGATGATCCTTCTGTTGTTGTCTCTGGAACACTGCTTGTTGTTGACACAGCAGTTATTGTTGATCCACCAGATGTTGATATTTCAGCTGTTGTAGCGGCCGCTGTGCTTGATGATGCACCAGCTGTTGTTGAGCCTCCAAATATCAGAATCAAAACTAATAGGATTGGTCCAACACCCATTGTGTCTTTTTTTGATCCTGCAGAATGTAACCAAAGATACAGTAAATAGAAAGATTTGAATATGTTAAATTTATCTTTTTTTAAAAGATGATTTGACATTCTAAAGATAGATTTATAGTTTCACAATATTTCATGATCTTAACATTAAAGGGGCTATATGTAACTTTCAAAAATACTGCGTTTGTAGCGATACCGCATGGCCATTAGACGAACTGCACCAGTAACCCGTTGCTCGCTCTCCTTCGCGTGCTCGTCATACGTGCTCGTACGTACACAAACGAGCAACGTCATCGACCGCGAAACACTGGATATTTACCGGCATAATGTTTACAGAGGAGGTAAGTGGTCATACACGTGGAAGTCTGTGAAGGAGTCTGTGTGTCTGTATTAATTCTCCATCCTACAAACGACAGTCTCGGCAGGCACTGGCTGAGAGCAGGAGTGTGTGATGAGTTTGTCCGCCTTTGAGAGCTCCTAGGGCAGATAGAAATGTGTAGAAGGCGGCCTCTGGCTGTGGAGGTGAAGACCGGGAGTGTGTGATGAGTTTGTCTGCCTTTAAGAGCTCCTAGGGCGGATACAAGTGTGTGGAAGGCGGCCTCTGGCTGTAGCGGGAGTATGTGATGAGTTTGTACTGTTGATCTCTGTAAGCGGAGCGGAGTGAGGAGGACGTTGAGAACGTGCATATAATGTCACTCCCTGGAGCTTTCGCAGAAAATACGACAAGGGGAAAAATGTTATACAGGCAACACAGATAGACAGTGAAACGCGGCTTCTCCTACGTCCTCCTGTTAGCTGTAGCATTAGCCGCATCTAACGCTCGGTTCTAGCCCCCCTCGATAAAAAAATTGTCAGTGTGGCGTCATTGTCAGTGTGAGATCACTGATCTAAGCCCATTGGCTCGTTGTGGCAAGCCCTGCAGCTCATGTTGAAATTTCCAAGAAGCGTGCTGAGCAACTGACCAATAACGACAGAGCAGATCGGCAGACCAATCAGAGCAGACTTGGCCCACGTGGGGTCTAACAGTCTGGGCTCAGCAGAGCGTAGCTGACAGACTCAGAGCGTAAAGGGAGCAAGGAGGAGCAGTACATGAAAACAGACACTTTTTTCGGACTTTAGCTATTGTGAACGTACAAAAGTAGGTACATAGATTAAATATACGAACCCCAAAAAGGGCATAATATGGGCTCTTTAATGGGCGAAAAAAAACAATTGTACATGTAAAAAGTTACATATAGCCCCTTTAAATTAGAATATGTGTTTTAAAAGCATCTAATCTCTGACATCTCTAAATAGATTACTGCAATTCACCTTCAACTCAACCTCTCAAAGACTTTTGTATCATCCCAGCTAGTCGCTCTATGCAACCACAGATCAATATCCAGGTACATGCTCTTGCGATATCACGCATTGACTATTACAACTCCTTACTAGCAGGTCTATCTACTTGCACTATCAAACCCTGCAGAACATACAAAACTCAGCAGCACGAATGGTCTTCAACCTACCCAAAAGAGCACATGTCACTTTGTTGTTCATTCCCTCCACTGGCTCCCAGTTACTGCTCTCATCAAATTTAAAACCCTGCTGCTTGCTTGCTTGCAAAACAGCGACAAAAACGGCCCCTCTTTACCTAAACTCTCCCATCAAGCTCTACACTCCCTACCGCCCACTACGCATCTGATCCATTCTTCACAACACAGCCCTTATAATGGCACACTCACGAGCACAAGCACTGGGACACAACGTTGTCAGTTTTCATTATAGAGAAATCCTGAAGTGTTATGGCTGTATCTGACTAAAATTACTCAAAATAAGCCACAAAGTCAGTAAAGTAGCTGTCATGTTCTCTGTGTTGTTCTCAGGTGTGCGGACGCGAACTCGACCACAGGACCCTTTAATTTTTGAATTTGTTAATTTTCGAGTTTGCCTGTCTTGAATACTAAGCACGCTTCATCAGTACATAAAGCCATTCATGTGTTGTAGTACAACGTTGTGTAAAAGAGGTAACCGTGGTCAGCCTCCTTTTTTAAACTCCTTTGAATTCAACCAAATTAATCTTACAAACCACAACAGAAGTTTCCTGACTGGATTGATGCATCCTGACCTGATGCCTATGGTGATAGTTGCCCAACAAATTTGAACCCTTCCGAACAATGATGTAGATATATGCACAGTTTTTTGTGGGTCCCGAGCTGAAATGTTTGGAAACCTCTGCCCTACATCATCATACAGTTCTTGCATGTAAAACATTTATAACTTCTGCATGCAGAGATACATTCCACACCATTCTACAGTATCTCCATTACAGTTACAGCATGTGAACCAGAGTGGCTTCTCATGCCTCCTCAATAGCATATTGGTGATATCACTCAGGCTTTGTCCTTTAATATTTATAGTCTATAGTAATAACAACAAGAAGAAACATATAACCACAGGGATCCACAGCGAAATGTACTGGTACACTCATACTGATAGATCACCACTAAGCTCTAACTTGTTAATATTGAGCAGTATCGTTTTCCAACTACAATTTGAGATATTGAAATCAACATGTAAAGCTACTTTTCAATGTCCAAGTATAAGTGGGTGTGGGTGTTTTTCCACCAAGGAGTGGATTTTGTGAAAAATAAATGCTTGCAATGGATTCAGAATCCTGAGAAACTCCTAGTTTGACCCCTTAAAAGCTACCTAAGGCAGAGGTTAACATCTTCATTTAAATCTTTTTATATATGTTTTAAGACACCAGATTGGCCAAATATCAAATTCACTCACTATAACAAAGCAACTTTTCATAAAAAAAATTTACTTTAAAAATATAATACAATATACAAAATTATTCAAAATGACATTGAAGTTAAGAATACTAAATTAAAAAATATTACTTCATAATAGAATAGTATCATCCAAATGTACTTACCCAGAAAGATTGTGATAAAAAATGCTAAGAAAATAGTCTATTCCTTTGGCATTATTTTCAAACCTTTCAGTCTTCTTAATCTACCTTGGTGTAAAGTATATCTCTGCTGACGCTACCTGTCTATGCAGGCCTTATATATGTTGCTCAAAAGTAAAAAAAAAAAAAAAAAATGTATTTGGACATGGGTGAACAAAAAAAAGAAATTCTGTGTAAAAGGCTTTTGATGAGTCACTAGACAATACAATGCAATGTTCTTCATGCATTCCTCTAAAGTGGACTAACCAGATGGCCTTATCATATCTTTTACATGAAAACCTGAGATACTAAAAAAATAAAAATATTTCCGTTTATTTCTGTGATGAACATGACTCTATTTAAGAGATAGCAAATGTCACTTAAAACAATTATATGTTTTTTTTTAACATGATTTCAGTAGATGATAGAGCTGCTGTGTAACTCTTTTTAAGCCATATTTGCAGATTAGAAGTACGAGAAGCAAATCTAGAAAGGGAGATACCGTAATCAGGAAGCTGGTTTAGCAAGAGTGAGGCTTTGTCCTTGCAGTCTGTTTGCATTGATCCCTGCATACCCACATTTTGGGATCTTAACTTCATAATTTATGGTAGTGGTCGACTGCATTAGCCCTGTCCTCTGATACAGCAAGCTTTTTATCAGGCTCAGAGAATTTGAGTGAGCGGATACTGAACTTACTGAATGGTAGACCCCTAGCTTTGTGGAGAGACAGACCCATACCCAGTCTTCACAGACCTAGCATGGTGATGGCCTACAGAGCAGATGTCAAAACCAAATTATCTTAGTGCCAGGACAACAAAATCCTTTTCAGGGTGCTGGTTTCACTCAACTGTTCGAGCAGGCGCCACATGTACAGAGATTATAGTTCTCAATAGATTGATCACAAGTTTGACTCCCAGCCTCGACCCTCGACCGTTCACCTCCTCACATTTATTGTCTCACTTTATTAATATGGATGTGAACTTGCGTTTATACCAACGGAACGAGTTACTACGTTTGCTCCTTGAGCCCTGACGGGCACTTGGGACTAAGAATTTTATCAGGATTTAACTGCCTGTGGTTTTCACTCTTTTACTTGTGACGTCAAAGAGGTTATCAAAGTTAAATTTTTAGAAACTATAAACTCTCACACTAACAGAGCAGTGATTAACTTTTCATGTTAATGGAAATTATTTTGACAGGGTTTTATTCAAAATTTCTAGATTTTTTTCGTTGAAGCAGGAGGTTGATTAGTTGTTACTTACCGGTAAAGGTTATAGCTGTATGTTTATGTTGAATCCAAACTAACTTTTAAATCAAAATTCCAAAATAAATAATGACTTTAACACATTTCATACTTTGATGTACCGTCAGGAATGCCTTTACATTTTTCCTTTTTCAAAGTCCATTGAGAGTCATGTGAGGAACATGTTATGAAAGATTACAAAGGTAACAACGTCACAACCGGAGTAGAACATCCAAATTTAGCACTAACCCAACCTGATAACCCTGATATTAACAGATAGTGACGTTGTTATCAGTTGAGTGGTATTTGCTTGAATATGCACGAACTTGCTGTTACTCTAACAAAACTTCTGAAAGAATTTCACAAAGCTAACATCTAATCGGCCCCAGGACAATAAAATCTAAACGACATCTTGGTCAGTGTCATTGTATATTTAATTATAAGGCAGTAAATTTACACTTTAACACAATCTGTACAGTCATATGGGACAAAAAAAATTAAAGGCATTATGTATTTGTTATATTAGACTGTTTCCTTTTAAAATTGATCCACTGCACCACAAATTTAGTGGCAGAGATCTGCTGTACAAATCTAAAGCCAAGCTTCCACACTCATGCTAATACTTGACCTGTCTACTAGTTCAAAACAAAGTGACAAAACATGATACTGCACAGATTTAAATGGATAGTTTATTGAAGGTGGTAATGGTTTCAGAATATTAAAATAAGAATAATTTTGATTTACAGCCACTATAAATAGGAGTTCATTCTACAGATAAGATCTGTAAAGATCTACAAAACTACAGAAAGACCCAGGAAAAGGCATTGCTCTGCCAAGTAAAGGACATATTTATTAGTTTAGGTACAGGGAAAACAGAGAGAATAAAATGCATGGCTTAACTTTATTTAAATGTTTTATTTTGTCTGATAAGAAATCTGATTGTTCCCCAACATATCATACCTCAATGTCTGAATAATAGTAGGAAATTCCTGCATTGCAGAAAATTAAAAAGACACGACATAGCAACAAAAAAAAGTAAAATAATTACACCTGTAAAAAGGCCTTTAAATTCTTATCATTGTTATCAGCATGTTTTTTAATAGTATGTTTTTTAAGGTAGGTTATGAAGATTATCTTTGAAAAGGACACAGGAAAAATTAAGTAATGGGGCTGTAGCTGGCCTAATCCCCACAAACGTGTGACTCATCGCCTGGTTTACTTTAACATTCCTTGTTTTAGCCATCCATGACATTGGTTGATGAATGACATGTCTATTTGTTGCTGCAGACATTTCCGAGCTAAAGTTTATCTGCTGCACATAAGAAATGGACAGCAGAGAAAAAAGAAAAAAAAAAGAATATTCATTTAGAATAGCCTCAGCATTATCATCAACATGACATACTACTTTTGGATGATAACTCAATAAGATAGGAACAGTCACTTGAATCTTACTTAAGAAAGCAGAGCAGTCCATCTTTGTCAACACACATTTGACTTCAGCATTCTTTGAATAAACCTGTGAAGTATCGAGCTACAGGTAGTTGTAGATGATGAGTGCCAAGACTGAAGGCAATAATTCCCTTGCTACTGCTCAGAATTCACGCTTCTGATGACAATGTTGGTATCTGTGAAATTTGAAAAAGAAAAATAATTTACTGCAATAAAGAGCTTCACACTAAAACATCAACCGGCCAATATAGCCTGTATCTGTTAGTCCAAAAATCCAATCAAAGTTCAAAACCGGGCAAGCAAACACGAGGAAAATAAGGCTGGAACGCATGAAACACAAAGGATGACATTGACATTCTGTCAGAGGGCTCGTGGAAACACAGGTGTATAAAAACAGGTGCAATGAGAAAAGGCAGGGAACAGAACAATGGCAGGAAGTCAGACTAGAAAAAATACTCTAACAGCAGATAACAAAATCTAACAGGAAGACTTATTATTAACATAAAACACAAGAAGACTAAATGGGGGACTAACAGAATATCACATTATCTGTTAATATATATAAGGTTTATAAGCATGCTGAAATACAGGATAGGAGTGGATTTTTGGCTATTTTGCTACTATTAACCATTTCTAGCCTCTGTTTGAGAAAGGTCATTAACTGGAAAACAGTAGCCTACACTGGCTGGAGTAGGGCTTGAAGCTCTAAGGGTAAAGCTAGTAATGCAAAACCATTCATTTGTAACATTGTATATACTGTACCTCACTTGTGTTGTCCTGGTCTGGTTACTCTTCATTGAAGGCATCAGAAACAGGGAATGTGGTCCGGATAACAATTGGGTAATCAAAGACAAGAGGCCTTACAGCAGCCACTTTTGGGTTGTATTGGAAAAAAACAGTTGTTTCTCCAAGTAAGGGACCAGAAGTATGATCAAATTGGTGCTGTGCTGTTTTGGCTTTGGTGGGATTTGTGGTTGATGCATCCTCAGAAAAAAGGGGCAAGGGCTGAAGAGAACTTGTATCTGTGACATTATCCGTCATTCCTTTTGCAGGTTTAAAGATTGATGTTAAGGAGTTGGGTGAAGTGGTTGGAGACACAAGTCTAGATGGTGGGGATGAGCCTGGTGGCACAGGAGTTGACATGTTTGTTGGCGTAGCTTTCATTAAGCTGTAAGCTGTGGTGGGCTTCTGGGCTGTGAATTGTGTTCCTTTTGATGTGGTAGTAAGTTTGGCTGTTGTTGAGACAAATTCTGTAGCATGAATTGGTACATTTTTTTCTTCTTTAAAAGTTGTACTTTGAATTGGAGTTGTATGGATTGTCCTTGATACACTTGGCGTGTCAGATGGTGTAGTTTCTGGAATTGTTGCTGCTGCAGTTATAATTTGTGTTGATCCTATTCCTGGTTTCTTTGTTGGTGAAAATAGCTCTGTTGGTGCTGCTGTGGCACTTGATTCCAGAGATCCTTTTATTTCTGTTGTTAAATTGTTCACTGTTGGTTTAGAGTCTAGTCCACTGTTTGTTGGTGTTAAGCTTTTAACTCTTGCAGTTTGTGCATTTGTGGCTGTGGGCAGTGTTGTTGAAAATGATGCTGACTTAAGTGTTGGTGAATCTGTGACATGTGCTATACTTTGTGCTTGAGATGTTAATTGTGTGTTTTCAATTACTGTTGTTCCTCTTACTGCTGTTTGCCCATCAGAAGTTTGTTGCTTTGTTGGGACAGACAGCATACTTTGTGTTGATGTTGTTGCTGATTCTATCATTGGTGGAAAAGACTGTGTTGGGACCACTGGTCCGTTTATTGTTGTTTGCATATCTGTAGTTTGCTGCTGTGTTGAGACAGATTGTGTAGCTTGTGTTGATGTTGTTGCAGAGTTTATCATTGGTGAAACAGACTGTATTGATACCATTGTGGAGACACTGTTTGGTGTAAACACTATGTTTGTGTTTGGTGAAGTTAATGTTGGTGTAACTATCGATTTACTTTGAGTTGGTGTTGAGCTGTAACTTGCTGTTGATTCCTGTTTGGCAGTTGTGAGGTGTTCTGTTGCTGATGATGATGATGATGAAGATGATGATGATGAAGATGAAGATGATGATGATGATGGCCTTGCTAATGCGGATGTCCCCTTTTTTGTTGATGTTGCTGCTGATTCCATTGTAGGTGGAAAAGATTGTGCAGGTTTGGTTTCAGACACATCTTGTGTTCTTAATACTGTTGCCGTAGATGGTGTGGTTTGTGTTGATGTACTTTCTGATCCACTCAGGGATGGTGTTATGCTGTGAACTGTTGTGAATCCTGCACTTTGTTTTGTGGTTGTGGGTGGTACCACGGTTGATGAAGATTGTGTTATAACTGATTCTGTCATTTGTACATGTGAGGATTCATTTGTGACATGTGCTGATCTGTTTCCTGATGTTTCATCTATTGTTGTTTGTGGCAGTGTCGGAACAAATAAATTAGTTTGTGTTGAAGTCGTTTGTAATGGGGTTGTAGTTGATTGTAGTGCTAATGAAAAATCTTCATCTTGTTTATTAGAAGTAGACATAAGTGTTGTTGTTTCTGACATGGTTACTTCAGTTTTCGTCAATCTTGGAAAATATGTTGTAGATACATGGGTGTTGGTTGATGTTTTATTTGGTGCTTCTTTTACAGAAGATACTGTTTGTAGTGGAGCTGTTGTCATGTGTTCGGTCGATGTTATGGGTGATAAAGTTGCAGATTCTGAGGGTTGATTTAGCATTGTTGGGGATGATGTCGTCGTGGACACTAAAGATTTCTCTAAAGGCACTGTTGAGGATTCTATTTCCTGTTTTTGAAGAGTTGTTGACTCTCTGCTAAATGGTGTGCTGTCTTTTGTCATTGCATTGCTACTTATCCCCACATTGGTTGCTGTTTGCCCTGTAAATAGTGGTGTTTTACTGGTGGGTTGTGTTTCAACAGGTGTTTTACCAAATATAGTCTGTAACGCAGTTTCCACAGATGGTGAAGTTTTTGTTGATGTTAGTGTTGTTAAAGGTGGATTAGATTGAGTTTGGGTTGTTATGGATATTGACATTGTAGTTTGCGTTGGAATTGATGATGGTCCACTTAGTGTTGGTTCTGTGCTGTGATCAGTTTTTGATCCAGAAGTTGTCACCTGTTCAGCTATTGACATTTGTAATGTGACTGATTCTGTTGAAGCAAATGCAGGTGATTTAGTTAGTGTCGATGTGATATTTAATGGTGTTGTGGTTGATTCTGCTGCTACAGTCATCTCAATGTCTGCTGTGATGGACAGTGTTGGTTGTGCTGAGATTTTGGAGGTTTCTGTTTGAGTTGCTTTAGATTGAGTTGTTGATGCTGTCCATTCTGTAATTGGCATTGATGTTCTGTTATTTGGTGTAGGCACTTTACTTTTGGGTGTTTCTTGGGTTGATGCTACCATGGATTGTGCCGCCATGGCTGTAGATGCTGTTCTTATGGATGCTTTAGTTTGTATTGAAGTTATAGTGTCGGTAATTGTAGATGTGATAGTTTGAGATGCAGTGGTGATTGATGTTACTAAAAAAGGTGAACTCTCAGTTGTGTCTTTTACTGAAGATACATTTTGTTTTAATGTTAAAATGGACTCTGTAATGACTTGGGTTGTTTTGGATTTGGGGTCCAGAGTTACATTATTTGATTTGTTTATTAAATGTATGCTTTGTGTTATTGTTGTGGAGTTCATTGTAGCTTTTGTAACTGATTGGGGTGATGTTGGGGTAGATACTGATGGTGCGAGTTCAGTAAGTTGTTTCTGTGCAGATGAGGAAATGTTTGTATGAACAGATTTGTCAGCAGATAGTGTTGTTGGTGCTGCAGATATTGGAGTAGACATTTTGGTCAGTGATGCCATATTTTGTATTGGTGAAGTGTGGAGTTCTGAAACCATAAGTGTTGTTCTTTTTGTTGTTTCAGAACTTTTAGGTTCTGTCAATGGTTTGGTGGTTGCCTTCTCTACAGATGTAGTTTCTGTTGCTGTTGTACTTGATAATGTTGCAGATGTAGTTGTTACAAAGGGTGTGCCTTGATTTGGAGCAGCGATTACATACATTGTAGACAAAATATTACCATTTGCTCCTGGAGTTACTTCTGAATTTGCTAATGCAGAATTGTGTGTTGTAATGGGTGTTGTTTGTTTCTCAGTGGTTTTGATATATTCTGAATTCTGACCTTCAGTGACATTAACTTCATCTCCAGGGGAAGGCATATGTTCTGAAGCTGTTGTGTTGTTTGTTACTAAGGAAGTTGTTTGTAGAGTTGTTCTGTGGTTTGAGGTGGAAGTTGTTTGTGCCTTGCCTGTACTTGTTGTTTTCTTTAGCATAGAGGTCATTTCAGTCACTTTTTCAGGTGGTATACTTACTGAATTCATCTCCTCTTCAAATATTGCTGTGGTGAGGTTGAAAGCTATAGTGCTAGTTTTGTTGGAGATCAAATTTGGCTCTTCTGTCTGTGTTGCGTCTGGAGTTTGGAGTACAGGAGTGCTTCCTGAAAAAGCAGCAGCTTGTGAAGCATCTGGAATGTTGGTTGGTGTGTTTTGATCTGTGATCTCTGAGAGCTTAGGTGTGGTTTGCGTGGCAGTTGCAAATATGTTTGTGGGTGAGTCCACAGTATGGCTATTTTCCAGGGTTGATGATGTGGTAGTTTCGTCAACTGATGGTGAAGAGATATCACTAGACACTACTGTAACTATCGCAGTTGACTTTGGTACAGGTGAACTAAATTCTTGAATTGTCAGCTGATGGCTGGACTGAGCTGCAGTTGAGGTTGAAAGACTTTGTTTTGAGTCAATGAGAATCTGTGTTGCTGTCACTGTCTCTGCTGAAGAATTCACCTGTTCTGAAGCATTATGCACCACTGTTGAAGTGCCAGGCTCAAGAAAAGATGATTGTTCATTGCTAACCATTGGAGAAGTGCCATGATTTTCCAATGATGTTTCTGACGTTGACTTGTTTGTTGACATGTAAGGTGATGGACTGGTTTGAGCAGATTCATGAACAGCAGTCATAGAATGATCCTGAGAAACAGTATTCATTTCTGTAGCTGTTGCATTTTTTGGACTTTCCTCTGATGAGGATATTGCAGTTATTTCCTCCATTGCCACCGATGTTTCTCTGTTGACTCCAGTTACATTTGGTACAGAGGTGCCCATGGTGTCCTCTTTGCTGTTGGAGGAATTTGTTATTACCTCAGTGGAAGTAAACATATTGGACTCGTTGAGGGGCATTGTAGGTGTTGTCAGTGTTGTTGATGTAGGTGTATGTTGACTTTTGATTGGCTGAGTTGTAGAAATTTCACTGATCTCTGGCACTGTAGTGGTCAATTCATTTGCTGTACTTATTCCAGGAACCTCAGTAGAGGCTGTGACCCCAAAGTGAGGTAGGCAGACAGCTGTAATAAAGGGAAAGAAGACATTTTCATGAATACTAATTGTTCACAACAGGCTTTACGTAATAAAAAATAGCAGTGTTAAAGAGTACTGATCATTTGACATATGTTGCTAAAAATTAATTTATTGTTTAAATAAGACGGGAAATGGTTTCTAGTCTTTGTCTGACTACTCAAAGCCCTTTTACACCCCAGGTCACACAAACTCATCATGTAAATATTCCATCAGTATTAACGAATCCATTCATACACATTTATACCCCGCCGACAAAGCAGCAGGAGCAACTTGCGGTTAAGTGTCTTTCCCAAGGACACATCAACCGACACTACCACTGAGCCACAACCGCCCAGAAGCCCATGCGGACATCCAACTATATATTTGATATATCTTTGTTTTCCCATGATAAAAAGTAAATTTAGATTGTTTTCTCGAGTTCTCAACTAACTTTATCTCGTTTTCTCGGAATAACAACACTGGTTTAGCGTTGATAACTTTATTTCAGGTGTTTTCTCAAGATCTCAAGAAATTAACAAATTATCAAAGTAATTACCAGCTTTTTTATAACGAGAAAATTACATAAATAAGTTGGGAATCTTTGGAAAACCATAGAAATTTACTCATTATCATGAGAAAACAGAGTAAAATCAAATGTCTGGATTTTCAGTATGTCCGCCTCGGTCTTCCATTAAATAGGAACTGCTGTATATCTAATATTAGCAAGTGATTGTAGAAGTTAGAAAGGCTCCTCTAATGCTTTAAGGTGTCTGTCAGATGCTACCCTGGAAATCCCATCCAGAGGTCTGAAACTGTTTCAACAGACGCCTCTTCTTTTTTTTCTGTGCACAAAGACTGCAGTAACATCAGTGTTCTTGACACAAATAGTTTGAAGAATTCAAATTCTGTTTGACAGAAGGTTACAATTAGCAAGGCGATCTATACCCTAAATCATTCCTGGAATTGTATCTGGACTTTGTAGAAGCTGGTTTACGACATTGGATGGGCTATGAAAAGTAACATCATGGAACAATGACACAGTGTAACCTTACTCACCTGCCAGTAGGCTCAGGAAAAATCCACAGTTCATGGTGGCAAATGATTGCTATTCAGAAGTAGAGAGCATATCTGATAACAAAGGAAAGACAGAAAGGGACAATTTCAGTCATTTGTCTAGCTATTACTTGTAGAGGAAACCTGATGTACTAGCATTCTCACACATGTTGCATACAAACTGTGACTGTATGCTACAAGTGATTTCGTCTGCGCACTATTTTGACATAAAGTTTGAAAAATCCTATGAGATGATGCGTTGAAGATAACATTGGTATGCATTCCTTTCCATGGCAAATGTATTCTTTAAATATTTAAGAGTATGAAGTAGACATTACAAGACAGTATTGAAGTTGTTATTTGTGTGTTGTAGTCAAAAGTAACCTCAATCCCTAGAGGTCTTGTGGCTCACTTAAATCCACTTTCAAAAACATATCACGCAAATTCTGCAGTACCCAAAGATCGAAAACTTTTTTGTGCAAAAATGCTGAAGTCCCCCAATAAAAAATTAAACTGTCCAACATAAATGTTCAGGGTTTTCACATTTTCATTGTGTGCACAGACATAAAGAACCCCAAAAGTTTAACTAGAGTCAAGCGAACATGCTTGAAGAACTACAAAGTCCATTTTCTTACTTCAACTGAATTGCTAACATTTTGTGCTCAGGTGACCATGATGGGTTTTTTTTAAACTTTACTTGCTTTATATATACAGTTATACATTTCGGGGCGCTGGTGGCGCATTGGTTAGTGCTCGTGACTTTGTCCCAAGACTACAGTATTTTCACTCTTTTCACTGGGGGGCTGTTCACATTTTAAATGTGGCCTGTATCAGACTCCTGTGTGAACTGGTCATGGTCCTGAACTGACCATCATGCGCAAAAGAACAACAAAGACGTCACATGCTGCACATTTTGAAGAGAGATTAATTCATAATATGTAAAGCTGATGAACCCGAAAGTGACATCCTTTGCAGATATAGTTTGTTCAGTAAAATGAAGGTGGTTCACTTCTTACTGGGATAGATTACCATGGTTACTTATGCTGAACACCTAACCTGCACCGGAGCAGGTAATGCTAGGATAATGTTAAAAATTTTAAAAATCTAACTATATGAAACTTTGTTTACTGACCTATCAGATCTCTGGATAATGGTACTCTGTGAGCTGATCGTCAGAGGGGCGGAGGGAGAGGTCCACAAACATGTTGTTTTTTAAGTTATTACCGTTCTACAACAGAGACTCAACAAAGCACTGAAGCCTTCTACTTTTTGTATGTATAAGATATAAAATTAAGCATATCACTGCTTTCAGCTGCGTAATAGTCAATAATAAATAATTAATTCAAGGAGTGTACTCAGTTATAGCCTACAGTATGAGCCTACGTTTTTTTCTCAGTTCCTCCTGCATTCATCTCTGCAGCTGAGTTTTTAATTTGGATTATATGTGTTTAACTTCATCATACTTTTTTTAATATCATAGTTTGCTTTGAGTTTATGAAATATGACAAACTGCTGACGGCAAAGTGGCCCAAATCTGATTTGAAAAGATCATATTTATTGTGACAATCTGATCAAAGGAATAAAGCAAACAAAAGAGACTTTTTACCTGCAGTGTGAACGCAGCTCTCTCTCTCTCTCTCTCTCTCTCTCTCTCTCTCTCTCTCTCGCTCTCTCTCGCTCTGTTGCGCAACACGGACACATACTGTACATAAACGCACAAAGCAACAAACATATTTCCTCTCTTTTGTCCACTTTTTAACTTGTAGAGTTGTAGAGTTGTTTTGTAAACACAAAACACTTTTTTTTCAGCCTATTCAAGCCGTGAATATAAAACTTTGATATTTCAATCTGATCTTACTCGTCCAACTAGTAGGCTGCACTCCTAACTGATCTAACATGAGAAGAGTTAAAGAATGTTAAGATTGTGAGCCATGAAATCAACAATTACATCTGAAATCTACAACTCACCTTTATGCCCTGTTCTAGCTTGTGTGAATTCCCATTTCGCTGATCAGCGTAGTCAAAACCAAAAAAGGAGAGCCATCTTTAGTTGTCTCGTCAAACCAGTTCTACCTGCTACAATAACACCTGTCAGTCCACCGCAGTGACAAACTATTTTTTTATTATTATTATTTTTTTATTTCATGCTCAGGAACGAGAGGAACGAGTGAAGACATTCAAATATGATGGTTAATCATATCCTGGAAACAGAAGGTATAAGGCTGATAATATCTGCACATTTCATATGAAGTGATGTGACAAACTATTTAAAGGACAATTTGAATCTTGAGCCACATTGGCTGCCGTGTGCATGTGATCATGAATTCAATGTTATAGTAAGTTTCAGTTTGTGCAAACTTTTATTTCCTGAAATAACGCTCTAGAAGTTTGAGCTGGATAAGCTCAACTTGGTTTTCATTGAGATACATTTCCAAAGAAAAGAAGCTGTCACAGTTCAGTTTGTTTGACGCATTTGGCCTAACACCAGCAAACAAAATGACAACCATCACTTTCAGCAACAATCCGTTCTCACCTTTATTTTTATAGATTGTCCCCATGAGACAGAACATTAAATCCCTCCTGAAACGACCCAATCATCACAATGCATCTGATTGATTTTAATGTTGCATTGTTTGTTTTTAAAGCACTGGCACCCTCATATATTACTGATCTCCTCAGCCCCTACACAACGGCCAGGCCCCTCAGATCCTCAAACATGGGCCTCCTGGCTGTACCTCAGCCCCGTTATAAACTTTGTCAAGGTCAAGGCCTCACGGTTGTGGAACAGCCTTTCCTCCTCAGTCAGGTCTGCCCCCTCTGTGGAGTCCAGCCTCAAAACACATTTTTACATGTTGGCTTTTGAGTCATAGTAAGGTTGCTTTTGTTTCTTTCTAATGTATTTCTATCAAGTGTCATGTAATATTGTTGTCTGGTTGTGTTGTTGGTATTCTGTGTGTGCATTTGTGAGTGGGTGCACATGTATGTGTATGTTTTTGTCTTGTTGTTATTTTGTTTTTTTGATTTGTTTGTTTGTGTACTTTTTGTGCTGTGGTGCTCTCTTGTTATGTGTACAGCACTTTGGTCAGTTTTTTAAATGTGCTTTATAAATAGATTTGATTTGATTTATTTCAGAGCTTGAGAGGTGTGATTGGACTTTTTAGAAAGCAACTTGGTGGTTGGAGACCCCAGTGAATTATGTGAGGTGAAATTATTTTGAGAGTTTATGTTCAACGATTGAAATCTGCCCATTTATTGCATTTTAACCTTAGACCAGAGGCGCTGCTTGTCAACAGGCAAGGCAGGCAACTGCTTGGGGCCGCAAACCAGTAGGGGGCCCCTGAGGCCTCACAACCTTAAACCAAATCAGGGGCCCAAAATGTGCATTTTTTGCAAGGACAGCAGGAAACCTCCCTTAGGGGGCACCATCTGACAGCACTCACGCTCTTTGCATGCTAACCGTTGCATGCATTATTGCTGTGAAAACCAAAGTTTGACAATGAAGTCAACCAATAAAAATGAAGAGGAATTATTGGTCTATAGAAGAGAAATAAGAAAGAGGAAAAAAGAGGAAGAGGTGTAAAGTGACACTGCAGACGTGATGGTGATGAACACTGGTTGGAGGCCCCCCCCCCAAATTGATATTTGCCTATATGGTCCCAAAAGACTCAAGAATCGCCACTGCCTTAGACCAAATGTTTCCCCCTAATCTACCTGCTTACACTCCCAAGGTACGCTCATTTAAACCCATAGAAACCCAAGTCGGATCTGTCAGCCCCTGAGCAGCAGTACTGAAGCACATTTATGCAAAGGCACATTTAATGGCAGTGGACATTATCAGTGTGAAACCAAGTTTTGTTTTACAGTTAAGAAAGACTGTAGTTTTGCCCTTATTGTTTATATAAATTAACACTTCCTCTTGTGTTGTATTTGATTTGACCCTGGAGGGAAACATGTCTAGCCAAGTGCAGGGATCTGACAGGTGGAGTGATGATTTACACTTCCTTGATCTCATATTTGAATGTCCCTGTCTGTGACTCGGATAGCATCATCCTTAACAAAAAATCAAAATCTTCCTGCTACAAAAATCAGCAAATAATTTCTGTCAATGACAACATTAACATTTCACAGTAAGGTTAGAGGTCTTTTACACTGACTGTCAGTTGTTTTTCTTTGAAATCAAAACGTATTTCCCAGCCAATCACAGACTTGTAAGGACATAGTTCAACACCACCTGAGTATTAGAACTTCATTACCACTCAGTTATTACTCATCTACAAAAAACACTTACTTTCCAACAATGAGGCTTTATAATGTAGTAGAACAAGAATAATTGTTGTGTTATTGAATAATGATGTTATATAACCTTTCAAATCAATCAGGTGGATAATGATATTATGTAATTCAACAGTAAGTAACTAACTTCAGTTAGTTTCAGACATTAATGACCCCTAGGACAACCTAATGGCATTTCATTATCTAAAATAGTTCCAAAAAACAATATTATACAAAAGGTCATTTTGATTTTTTTTTTTGTGTAGCAAGTATGAAATGCACCTCTAATTCAAGTACATTACTTTTAAAATAATGCTGACTGGCCTGAAAAAAAACAAAGAACAATGTGTGTCGTTGTCGAGGAAGCTCAACTTACCATTCTGTTGTTAGTAACTTTTTAACATCCTGTTGTGGCACAGAGCTGGCTCGGAACTTTTTAAAAACAGGCGTATCACATTTGTGCTTTTATGGCTCCAAATTTGTAGTCTGACCCGTAAAATATCTGCAGAATGTGTTTGGGGTCAGGGTGCAGGGCATTGCTGTGTGTCCAGCGTGTATACAGTGTTGTGTTTACACATACTCACACATGCACAAGCTGCAAAGATAACCTTTTTTCATGATTAATTACATTAGGATTTAAATAATTTACTATGCTGCTAAGTTTCATTGAGCTGCATTTATTAACTTTTCTCAAGGAGTGTACAAACTTGACAGACCAGAACAGTTAGACTTGACATGTTCAGTATGTCCAATGGATAATACAAAAGACAATTGGGTACATGACTTGATACATTACTCAGGCATGAGGAACTATTAGCATTTTCCCATCATATCTTATCATGTGAGCTTTGGACCACACCCAATAGTCAGGTGGCTTAGGTCCAGATTTGGGAAGAATGGGGACACGTCCGAAAAAAGCACCAACATTTTTCCACATAGTCTCCATCACTATAGCTTTCAAGTTTTGGGGGGAGCTGCTCCATCAAGATGGCGGTTCCAAGATGGCGGCCATGTAAAATCTGTAAGTTCCAATATGTCTTCCAAGCCACTTAGAAGGTCAATCTAGGTGTCAATATATAAATTTTCTGGGTCAAGGAATTCATTAAAGCTTTTGAAAATATCACTAGATGATTATTTGTGCAAAGATCAAATAAATATGTTAATTTTGGCAATGTATTACATAATTTTCAACTTGGTTACTGGGCTACACACGCATTAACCCTCTGAGGCCTATTTTGGCCGTTTTGCTCTAATTGTCATTTTACTTATGTATACTACATCAAAAATGTTTATCATATAAGTGCCTGGTATCGTTTTTTTTTTTTCAGCACAACCTCACCTTTATGATCTGACCATTCATTAGTCCCCTAGAGATACTGTATCAACACACAGGACCCAAACACACGTATAAAATAGAGAATTTGTTTATGATTCTTACATTTAATTCATGCATGCCGTTAGGAAGTCATTATATTATATAGTATGTTGTTGTTGTTATTTGAGTTTGCTTTGTTGTTATGTTTGCTTCTGCTTGTATCAAAGCACTATAAACCCTTGTTTTGTTTTTAAGTGCTATACAAATACAATAATTGTTCATTATTATGAGTAAAGAGGAGAAAATTCAATTGAATGTGTCATTCTAATTCTTAGTAAATTTTTTAACTGAATTTAAAGAATTGTAGACTTAATTCAGGTGACCCTCCTTCACATCCCAACACTCCTTCTTTTGACAATAACGTCATGGCTTCACACTTTAGAGGATAAAAACAAGCATAGTGACGCCTCAAGTCCATCAGATTTTAAGCCAGTTTGAATTCTAACAAAGGTTTTATTACACTTTGGTCCTATTATTATTGACTATTTTTAAATCCACTGGATGTTTTCCCTCCTTCTGTAGAGGTGGCCTGGACTATGTTGGTTAAAAAATATCATTGAACAATTTGTAAACTACCATGTTTACTTAAATGTGTCTTCTTTATGATTACCTATGACTATTTTATCACTCTGTCTCATTCCATTGCTTTGTAAAATATTCTAATTCAAGAATTTAACAAGACCTTCTAGATAGTCATGACAACTCTCTGTAGGCCCCTGACCTGTGTCCCAAAGACCCTTGTTCTGTGTGATTGCATGCTATACGTATAACATACTGGTTAATGTCCCAACAACCTAATTGTCATCTTTCATCCTATGTCAACAATGAAGTGCTCCAAGTCACAAAACCGTCTCAAGCTCAATGAGCCATCCTTTATTTCAGAAACAACTTGGGTCTTCAAACTTCAATATGTTTTTCAATCAAGAAGCATTTTAAATACCAGTTATTTTCTCCTAACCTTGAGTAGCCATCCATGTTTTTTTTTGAATCTCAGTTTTATTAATGAAATTAATTTAAGGATGTAGCAATGAAAAATCACGTTTTATTTGCAGACTGGGGGGGTACCAAAAGATTATTATGCATTGTGTATACAGAGATATGCAAATGCTCTTGAAACATTTAAAGTGTTGTACAAGTAACGTTTTAGATGTATTAATCAAATAGCTGTGTAATTTATATTTGAACTACCTTTCCCACAACCAACCTAGTCAAGTATGGAAACTCGCGAGTCCAAACATAACACATTCGCCTAACCACGCACCTTCGCTGTTGCTGCTCTTAAAGGAGACGCATCCCCAACAGGCCTGGTCCAAGCCAACGAAATACGAGGCTTGCTATAGCTTTAAGAAGAAAATATTTGGTGAATGTTTGTAAATATTACATTTATCATATTCCGTAATATTTTTAACTCATAATTTAGTAATAAAATGCCTGCTTGGTGAAATTTACCGAGTCAACAAAACTTGCCTCCGTCGGGGCCTTCGACGTTTCGTTGGTGTTAATCTTTCCATGTTGATAACTAACTATTTACAACAAGTATTATTGGACCGCAGCAGTTCCATAACAACTAATTCATAGGAGGACGAGGTTTGCGGTGTTTTCTAAAGAGTAAAGAAAGGAGCTTAAATGCAGGCCGCAGATGCATCCGCGGACTCGACTGAGCAGTCCAGCGGGAGAGGAGGAAGTAGAAAGCGCGTTAAAGCTGCAGTGACCCCCCCGGACGGCGTTGACTGTTTAACTGGTACTGTGCGTGTGTTGCGAGCCAGAGGAGCTGTATCTGACTGTAATGAGTCAAAGAAAACCTCAACCAAGAACAAGTCTCTGTGTCTTCATCGTGGACTAAGAAGACCAGCTGGATCTAAAAATGCACCTGTAATGAAGTAAGTGCGCGAACAAAGGCACATCCACTACTTCAGCTGTGGTCTGCTACTGCGAGAGGACAGCTGCATCGTTTGAAAGAGGCTCGTTTGCGAGTAATTTGCAAGAAGTCTTGTGCCTGTCGGACTCAGGTTTCTTAAAGCTATACGTAGGTTACCCGAGATAATTGAAACCCCCAATAATTAGTTGAATGTAGTTGTTGTTCTCCTGTCATAGTCAAAGGAGTCTAAGCACACTGTGCATTGTTTTGTTATGCTACAGATATATTTCAACATGCACCTTGCTGTCATTTACTCTCTCTCCCCTCCCGCAGACCCTTAAAGGAATCCCCAGCTGTAAAAGGTACAAAGACACACATTGGAGTGACTTTCATCTTTGAGCAGGGATTATTTTTTTCCTTTGATTTTATTAAAACATTCACACTATGACTTTCTTAGTATCCAAAAACAGTCTGGGGACTAAGCCGGACGAGTCTATAAAGGGCAAAGGGAGACCTCCACGCAGAGCTTCTCGCACCTCACTAGCAACAGCATGCAAGCCAGAAGCAGACCCTGAGGCTTCATCAAGTGGTAAAAGAAAAGACCAACTCCAATTGTCTTGATACAGTCTCTACCATTGTCAATATAAATATAAAATAAGACATACAACTATACAGTGATTATTTAAACTGAAATGACATTGTGTTTGTTTTTCAGGAGAGGAAACAGGTGCCTCTGAAGAAAACAATAACACGTGAGAAGAATTCAACTTATGAAATTGTGTTAGTTTGTTTTTGAATGTTCAATTTTACAATTTGAATTTAATAGGGGCCCATATGATGTCGATGTCCACGACAGTATTTCGGATCCAGATGCTGCCCTCGATGAGGACCCTCCATTCAGGGATGACCCTAATGACCTCATCTGTCCACCCGAGACAAACATGTAAGATGCACTGCCTTTCCGCAGTTGGTGTTAGTCATACTTTACAGAAAAACCTCTCAAACGACTGATGTTAAAATGTTGGCTTCAATGTAAATGATGCTTAATTGTCAAACTCCTCAGTGAGCAATCGGAGCAGCGTGCAACGTTGCAAAAGGAGGTCAAGAAAGAGGAGTCAGATACGGAGGAAGACGACATAAAAAAAGAAGAATCGACTGAGATTGGCGAGCAAAGTGATGATGGAGCGGGCGATGCCACTGAGACACCCAGGAAGTAAGAAAAAATAAAAGTTTTGATTCAACATTAGTAATATGCAAAAGGACTGAACACTAATGACGATAACAATGGGTGTTTTTCATTTTTCACTGAAGCGTGGAACACAAACCTGTTTTATTAAAGCACAGGGAACATACCAAAGGGTTTCCTTAGTGCACAATAAAGCAAGTAAACAACACAGATACAACACCAGGTCTGCTTATGAAATAACACCAGTTTTTTTTTTCAGTTTTTAAGACAGAGAAAATATGATGTTATTGTAAATTCAGACTAAACTACACAAGACCCACATTCATAAGCCTCACACTGGTACAACAGCACCTCCTTGTCATAATGACAATCTCAGTAAGATTGTTTTTTTTTCTTCAAATTAAAGCCCAGACATCATTGCTGGAGAAAAATATGTCCTTTCAGATTCTCTTTTCAATCATTTTGAACACATTTAAAACTATATGACGCAGTGAGAACAAGAAGGCTTGTCCAACTTGATTTGTATTCAATCTTCTCATGCAAAAACAAAATGTATTAAGTGAAACTAACGCCCACAATACACGTACAAGGCACCACCCAAGACTGTATCCAAAAAACCTTTTGTTGATGTTGCCAAAGTAAACTCTCAGGCTAGCTTCACAGCTACATACATGACGTAAGCTCAACCACAATATTGAAAAAATACTGACCTGCCTGATGGATAGCCTCAGTCTGAGTCACCAGTCCTCAATTTTTACAGTGGATAACAATGATCATGTGTTTATATAACTATTGTGGGTACAAGTAATTATACGCTTGTAATTAAATCATAGCAACCCATTTTAATTAAATAGAGATTATGCCATACGAAGAGATGAAGGTTCCTGATAGAAACATGTCGATGTTTGGTCAAGAGGATGAAAGGAGTTGGTATGCAGGGCTTAAACCCATGTGATGTGTTTTGTGTTGTGAGGGTCCCGCCCCTACAATTAAGGAATCTGTTTTTTTTTTATTTTAGGAGGGGGAGAAAACAAAAAGATGACAAAGCCTCCCGGCCACCAAAACGGAGGTAACAGTCTTCGTTGCGTTATTGTAGCACGTGAGGTGCACCAACTGGCCGACTAATATTCAAATTCTCTTTTGTTAACTTGGTAGGAAAAAGCCCCCAGTGCAGTATGTCCGCTGTGAAATAGAGGGCTGTGGGACGGTCCTCGCACACCCACGTTACTTACAGGTTGGTGTTCTTTTTTAAATTTAGCCACAGCAACCACCAAATACTCTTGTCAAATTTGGCACAATGCAATAGGAACTATTTATGCCAAAGAAACAGCGATTGTGTTGACTGTAATATTCAGAAAACAGTGTTAATGTTTAATTAATTAAAGCTCCTGTATGGAGTTTCTAACTGCTGTGACATAGACTGAATTGAGTACTATACAAGAAGAGGTCAGCAAAGAGATGGGATATACATTGTGTCCACAGGGGACGCCAAATGTGACATGATGAAAAAGATCTTCACAGGAACTTTAAGTTGAACCTTTAAATGACACCAACTCACCATTTCTCTCTTGTTTTATTTTTTTATTTTTTATTTCAGCACCATATAAAATACCAGCACCTGCTAAAAAAGAAGTACATGTGTGATCATCCCTCGTGCGGACGCTTGTTTCGTCTCCAGAAGCAGCTGCTGCGCCATGCCAAACACCACACAGGTGAAGTGAGGGTCATACACTGTTTAGTCTGGAACAGGCGTGTGCCTGAGCTGCTTGAAATGCCTTTTAGGAGATAACAAATCAACAAGAGATTGTCATTTCAACCTGTCATTTCCTCTTTTTATTCTTATCTACTGTTTGATTAAAAAAAACACAATCTGATTGTTGTTTGTCTCTTAGATCAGAGGGACTACATTTGTGAGTTTTGTGCTCGAGCCTTCAAGAGTTCCCACAACCTGGCTGTGCACAGGATGATCCACACAGGGGAGAAGCCGATACAGTGAGTAGGGTGAACATGTGTCATGCACGCCCCGACATGTGCTGCGTACGAGGAAGTAGATTAAAAATAGACATGACGTGATCGTCATCAGCATGATTTCAAATATGTCTATGTGGTATTCCACCATCAACGTACAATACATGAAGACATTTTTTTTAACAAAAGAAGGAGTGCTTCAACGACTCAGAGATGACAAATTAATCCGTCTTTCCTCTTATTGTTAAGCTTTTTAAGACCTTTCTGTCAGCGCACTATTTATAAAAGCTAAGTGGAGCTCAGTTATATAAATCCACGTTGTGCACAGAAACAGAAGTACAACACATGCAGACTGAAGCATGGTTAATCCAAGTATGAATGAACAAATGTGTTATAAATTAACATCCATCTCACTGTATGTGTTGCTGAGGCTGTATCTTCGGGAGTAATGGGTGGGTCAGTCAGCTCTTAACGTGTAATGCAATGCTGTTTATTTCCTGGGTATTGTTTATTCAGGGAACCAGGTGTGAGCAGCCTGTTTTACTTGTTTTGCTGTTATTAAGACTTAATTGGTCAGCTCTTTCAGTGAGTCATAATACAGGCAATTAAAACAAACCAGCAGTATATTAAATAATAATTTTTAAATAATAACTGGGCTTTAACTAAGCTCTGACTCAGCCATTTGCAGTAGTTCTTCTCAACTGGTCTATCGTCAGGACGCAACAATAACTCCTTAATGAGACATCATGACCCAAATTTCTGACTTTGTTCAACTCAATTTATTTATTGGAAACCCATCCCACCTATTGAGAAACACTGATTTACAGTATTGAAACGCAAGTAATATTGAACATCTAGTAGTATGCAGTATAAAATATGACTGCTATGTCTTTATAATGAGTCTTTTACTCATTATATATTATATATATATTTTAAATATATTTGTTGTTTTCTGAAGTAAAATTGTCGGTGCAGGACCTGCACTTGTAATGGAGTAAATTGTGGAGTTTCACTTCAGTTCTGATCATAACTTGGGCTTTGTCTCCCCCCTGTGGCAGGTGCGAGATCTGCGGCTTCACCTGCCGTCAGAAGGCCTCCTTAAACTGGCACATGAAGAAGCATGATGCAGAAGCCTCCTACCAGTTCTCTTGCTCTATTTGCAACAAAAAGTTTGAGAAAAAGGACTCGGTTATTGCCCACAAGGCCAAGAGCCACCCTGAGGTGCTCATCGCTGAAGCCTTAGCAGCCAATGGGGGCTCGGTGATAAGCAGCCCAACCATTGTCCCAGAGTCAGTCCCGACGCTCTCTCACCCTGACACTCCTTCTGCTAGCAAGAAGGTGGACGGTGGTACGCATACTCCCCTGGAGCAGGTGGTGCTCCCACTTGCTCCACAGACTCAGGTGGATGTTCCTCAGGGTCAGTTCCTCCAGCTGCCCACGCATCATGTGGTGCAAGTGGCACATCAGCAGCAACCGGCCACCTTACTGCACCTCACCACTGCTTCTCCCGCTCACCTCTCCAGCACCACCCACCCTCAGCTTATCCAGCTCTGCACCCTCCCTGTCGGTACCGTCACAGCCATGCCCACTTCAGACCAGCACGGCACTCTTGTCAGCCTGGGCTCCGTCGCCACGCTGGCCTCCACAGTGTCCTTGGCTCAGCAACAGGAGATACAGTGGGGAAGGGAGAGCCAGGAGGACACACAGGTGCCTGGGGAGGGGGAGCTGTGGGACAGGGTGGTGGTGGGCGACGGGGAAATTACCTGGGAGGGTAATGGGGAGAGGACAAAAGATGGTGAAGGGGTTGTTTGGGAAAAAGAAGGGGAGAAGCAGATTATGTTACAGTTCGCTGAAGTTCATGGAGATGGTTTGATCTAACCGGACAGACAAAGAAGTGTTTGAGGAGAGAAGAAAGAAAGTTTTGATTTAAGAAATGAAGTGGAGACTGAACGTTCTTGGAAGGTAATAATATGTATGATATATATCAGATAAATTCATGTTATCCCAATGAACTGTTGCAGTCATTTAGAGTTCAAACTACAGCAAAAATACTTAACATCAGGGAATATACTATATAACACGATATAGGTTCCAAACACTTAGTTCAGTACTTGAATATTTTCTAACTGGGTTCTGTTGTGTTTTTAAACTTGTGTATGTTGATTTTTTTAAAGAATACAAAGACAGTTGTATGGTGGTACATATACAGGAAAGTCAAAAAGATAACATTTATGTCTCCATATTGTCCCTGCTGTGTTTACAGTATGTCTGCAGGTTAAATTGATAAGTATCATTGGCTTTATTAACATGTCTAAAGGTTAAAGTTCCTGTACAATAACAATAAAAACATTTCTATGAGCAAGGAATACAACTAAATGAAGTTCAAAAAAGTTGTTGTAAAAGTCCAACATCAGGTATATTAATAATGTGTATATACCGGTATGTAAGTAATCACTTCAAACAAATCTGCAGTATATTGCTTTGAGAAGAGGTTTTAACAAAAAAGGCGTTTGGAAATCTAAAATGTATAAGTCTTTAAGAAAGGCAAAATCCTTTCTTTAAAAAGTTGTAAGAAATAACTTTAACCTTTCAGAACCTGAGTAGTGTCATTTCATTCATGTTTGTACTTGATGCCTTCTGATTTGATCTTTTATCACAGTTGTTTTGCTTTCGTGTTTTTTCCCCACAGACTATGCAGGCCGTAGGTTTCCTTGGTAAATCTTTTTCTTCCAGCAATCGTCGATTATAACGTATACCTCTTTGCACTGCCACAACTACTGAGCAGCCATAATACTACGGTCTTAATTTATCAGAAACTGTGTCAAATAACCACAATAAAAGGAACATGTCTTGAAGCCTTTAGCATTCTTGATGCATCTTTTTAATATAATCTTTCATTTCTAGTTCCTTAATGTTTTATGCAATCACACAAAGAATCTGAATCAGAAATACTTAATTAATCCCAGAGGGAATTTCAGTCCCATATTATGCAAAATACACTTTTTATAATAGGGGATTGAAAATATTTGAGAAATAGCTAATAAAGACTTATTATGGTCGTAACTTTCTCTTCATAACAGACAAAGAAGTACATGCAGTCTCTTCAGGTGCAAAATGTAATCTATCTCTTGGAGTGGATCATCATTTTGAATTCTAATATCAATAAGTCACTTAAGGGGCTTTACAATTTGTAAAGTAAACACCTCACTTGAAATCTATAATTCTATAATTAAACTGGAGAAAAAAAAAAGTTAAATATCTCTTTATTGATGCAGCGTGTAAAGAAAACATCCGAAATATTGTAGACATTCAAACCATAAAACATAAATCAATATGATTCCATCATTTGTAAATAATAAACATTTACATTACAAATTTAAAAAAAAGTCTGACTAGCTTTCCATTCTCATTTTTTTTTCCAGGTTAACAAGGTTATAGTGTCTTTTTATTCGTAGATATTTTATTTTGTATTTAGTAAATGTTTTTTTTTCTTATTCATTTTACTATTGTCTATAAACTTGTTTACAACAAAAATAATAACACCATTTTAAAGACATTTCAAAACCAAATATTTTTTAATCTTCAAGATTTCATTGGTTCAGACTATTCATGTTTAATAATCATGTTAATTTCGTAATTAGTTTACAGTAATCTGGGAATAGTCAGAGTTAATAAACACTTTTTATTATGAGTGGACGGATGGGTGGGCCACACTGTGACGTTTTAAGGGAGAAAAAAAGGCCCTCCTGTGCGTTCCCCCCCCCCCCCCCTAAAAACGCCCCCTGGGCTTGCGGAGCCAATTAAATCCCCTGCCTATGCGTTTCTACCAACATGAAGGCCGACGTGAAAAATGTTTCAATGACGCCCGCTGTGAGGATCACCGGCTCCTGTTCAAACCGCGAAAGTATCCCGAAAGCCTCCGCGTGTAAATAACGTGTTGTCGGTGCCAACACTTACGGCGTTGTGGGGAGGGAGGGAGGGAGGGAGGGAGTGGGGGGCGGGGGGGGGGGGACTCCTTTCTGTGCTCGGTGTCCACCCAGCTCGCTGCTAACACACCTATATAAACAGGGCTGGAGTGCAAATGGCAGAGCAGGAGGAGCAGAAGCAGATAACCGAGCTGGACAAGCCGGTGCCTGGAGTGTCTGGGACGGGAAGCGCGGTGGCTCTTGCCCGGCAGCTGCACCACGAGTGTGATCGTCTGCTCCGGCTATACGTGAGTTATCGGTTTACACGGTTGTTAAGACTGCTCTCCTCGAGCTTGGCAGATATTTACAGTCTATGGGTGCGACACACTCCCACACTCCCCTTCCCCGTTACTTTTTGGCTTGCTGCAATGCCAGCATGTCTTTTGTACTGAGGCAGCTAGCAACCTGTCGCGTTTGAATTACATGTTGACTTACTACACACAGGCTAACATTATCAGTTTGCTGATAATAAAGGATGCTTTGCTGCAGAGTAATCACACTAAAAGACCCCCCCCCCTCCTCACCCTCCCCCATTTCCCCTGGGGTGCCTAATGGATGGAGTGTATTGGATTTTTGTTCTGCTGTCCTCGTCCTTCTGTCTTCCTTTGAGAAGCCCTTTTTAATAGATTAATAACATTAGTGTGGCTGTCACTTATTATTGCGTTTGTAATCGATCTTGAATGTAATAAAGGCCAGGCGCACCTTGAGGCTGTTAACTCTTTTCCTCTCCTTTTTTTTAGAAAGAGAAGGAGACCTTCTTGGGGGACCTCACCCCAGATGGCGTGCGCATCGTGTCCCTGTCCCCTGACTCGCAGGGGGCTAGCACCCAGCAGCAGGTGCAGTTGCTGCACTCAGCTCTGCGCCAGTGCTTGGGGCTGCTCCACTGTCTCATCCTGAAGGAAGAGGAGGAATGGGGTGAGCTTGAGGGGGACTACGAGACCTTGAAGAAAATAGTCCGGGCTCGGCTGGAGTACTTGCTCTATACCACCAAAGGTTTGGCTGAGACTGAAGACACGACTCTGGAGGTCACCCCAGACCACCAGTGCAACGAGGTACAGTATTGTTATAACTGGCTTTCATTTCAACATGGTTCAGCGTCACATGTCAAGGCCACAATAAATTGTGTATATTTCATGAATCATGTGGTACGACCATAGTGTCTTTTTATACACATATAAGTAACATGCCTTGAAAGCAGGATACTTGAAATAAGAGAAATAAACACTTTATTCTGATAAAGAGCCCTTTCTTATGTCCCCTCGGCTTTCTTCAAGTAGCTGAATATTTCATGTTTAGTAGTTAAACAACCGATTACATTATTCCATTGTACATGTTTTCTTGATGAATTACTTTTAGTTCCCAATAAAAATGGGCAGAAGAACAAAGAAAGGGGCCGCTATCTCATACAGGTGTCTCCTGCTAGTGGCCAGATTGAAAAGACCACACCTAACTCTTGAAGCTTCATCAAAGGCGTGACTAAAAATGCATTATGTGAATGATACCTTAACTAAACTAATGCTGGGGGGAGGGGGGAAGACTCAAAACATGTACCTGATCACCTGGATATTCAAGTCAATCGTTCAAGATTGAGTTTCAAGGAGCCTCCTAGCGTGTCTTAGTATGTTGTTTTGGTTTTACGACCTGCAATTTCACTCTTGGTTTGTTCTCAAAGTGCCAGCAGCTATTTGTGTAACCCACTGTACACTGCCTGCTGAAATGCAAAACTAAAGACAACATTTGGCTGGGTAAAAAGGTCGATTCTTTAGAAGCCAAAGAAAAATATATTTCCCCCCTGGGTGGTGGTGGAGACCATAAGCGGAGCATAAAGGAAAACTAGTTTTGATGTACATATATTTGGTCAGCACAGACACAACTCCAAATTGTTGATTGATGCTCGCCTGTTTCTGGTTGACATGCAAAAACAAGCTGCTTCCACAGGCCCTAAGTAGTATGTGTTTATTTACTTTCACCAAATTCTAACAAATATTTGCATAAAATGACAAATGTCCCTTTTGATAACTTTTTTCTTCATTTGATTTTGAATGGCCTGCCTGACCTTTTTACTTCTTTTCTTAGCCTATTCATATTAAGCTGAACAGTTGCTCGACAGTAAGCCTATCTGGGTGTGGATTTGTTCTCTTCTGTGTAGGAAACGGATGGCGCTGGGGGAGTTTTTGGGCTGAAAATGTGGACCTACCGTGTGCTGCTGGAGCTAATCCACTGGGCTGACCATGCTGCGCAGACCCTCCATATCTACCACACAGAGCGGGGAGGATCAGAGGAGATCTAAATGTCTTTATGTCAGTCTCAAAATACATCTATGAATGAACTCACTCAACACTAACAGCCAGCTTTCCCTTTTATGTATCCCAAAATTGAATATGAAGGAGTGCCCAGCATATTGTGTGTGCACTAGAGGGTCAAAAATGTACTGCTTAACTAAAATCACAACTAAGCCTCTCTTAACAAAAGCCCTGCAGACAGCTTTTCCCAGACGGTGGTATTTCCACAGCAAGTGCTAAAATGACCTCTAGTTTGCCACAGTTGAATTTTCCCCTGACTAAGAAGTGAGTGCAGACTTGAAACTACAAGGTTGGTTTGCTTTGTGAAATGGCAGTCAGACTGTTTGAAATGTCTTTTTTTTTTTTTGTATAAACTGTGTATATTTATTTTATTTAAAAACCTTTGATGACTAATATCTGCTGTAACTAACACTCCAAGATCTACTAACTGCTAGAATGTAGCCAAAAAACACACGACTGATAAACTGTGATTGATGTGCAGCTGAATCTGTAGCCATTAGCTATTTTAATAGGTCAATTAGTAATAAATATTACACCGTATTAACATGTATGTAATCCAAATAATTCCAAGTCACATTCTTTGTTTTTATTGAAAGACTGAATGCTTGTATTGTTCATGGTTTGGCACAGTCTGTGATGATCCAAACCTCATGTTTGCTGCTCTGGTCTCCAAGTTCTCTCCTGATGTTATACTTGAATGTGCTGCTACACTGTTCACAAGTTTGAACTTTAACACGAGTGGTTTTCAAATCTTCTCTGTCCTCTCCTCTTTTGGAAGCTATAGTTGACACAAGGATTGTTGTGTCTTTAGCTGAACGTATCAAACACTCTGCACCTAAACAACTTCGTTGTAGTGTTAAATGCCTGATGACACATAGTGAATGAGCTGTGACTTGGTATAGTGAATTTCTTAATTTCATGGTTTTCTTTGATCTCTGTGATGAACAACTGGATGTGCATTTAAAGATTAAAACTCACTCCTAAACATTGTTTGTTTGTTGATACTAGAAAAGCTTTGTTTTCTTATTGTTTGACACTAAGGTATGTATAAAAATGCTATTATTAATTGTATTCCAACACATTATTTGAGAGCTACAGTCAGAACAGAGGGAGGATGGACATCACTGTTAATTGTCTATTGTCTCCCTTTATTTTGTGGCGAGTTGATAAGCACATCATTCAAACATTGTAAATAATAGAAATATTTAGAAAGAAGCTTTTCTTTGTTAAGGCCCTGACACACAAGGAGATCGTCGGCCGTCAGTCCTAGATGGACCGACAGTGAGCGATCGTCACCCTAGTTTTTGTGGTGTGTCCAGCTCCGTTGTACTCGTCTGCCGATTAGACATGTTGAATCAGCGTAGTTGGTGAGAGGAATCTCTCTGATTGGCTGTTCGGAGGTTTCATTTAACTCCAGAAAGTAATTTCCTCTCATGCATGCGCAGAACGTACGTGGTTGTTAGTTGTCGGCTGTAGTCTTTGTGGTGTGTTCTAGTGCAACTTTTTGGTCAAGATAAGATAAGATATACTTTATTCATCCCAGCAGGGAAATGTAGGTGTTCCAGCAGCCAGCATACATACAAACACACAACACATATATACATACATATCCCACCCATACAAAAAACATGAGCCCACAATACATAGCCAGGATAAAAAAGGGGTATGGATGGTCCATGTGCATAAGTAGCTGTTACTAATAGATAACAGTACAAAACACTAGCTCTGCCAGTGCATAGTATGATAGATAAATAAAGAATTATGATAAAAAAGCAGTCAAGTGTGCAAATACACAGGTGCAAAATACAGTTTGATATATGCAGCTCAGGCATATACCAAACAAGACAAAGGTGTAGTGAGGCGACGGGAGACGGCGTCACAGTCGGCCTTCGTCGCCACTAGTTCCTTGTCTTGACCAAAAAGTCTGCTTGGTGTTTCAGGGCCTTTAAACGTATCCTCAATTGACATTTATTTTATTTCATTTAAACTGAAGTTTTCAAGAAAATTATAGGTCGGTTACAATAATCGTCTTTTCATTTGAGCCCAACCGATTAACAGGCCAGCCGATAATATCAGCCGATATTAGCCAATCAAGTGACTATTGCAGATATGCGCTGATATTACTAGATGTGTTTAACCGTCAAATAGCATTTCATTTCAGCATCGTCGAAGCGGCGATGCATGTTTATGCGCAGTTACTTTCCAGTTGAGTGACCATCTTGACTTCATTATATTGTATATCTTTTCAACAAATGTTTGATTACTGCATTTGTGGGATAAACACAATAAATGTGTATATCAACATCTATCTATCTCTACAGATCGAAGATAGATCAAAGAAAGCTATCGGCTGATATATCTGTATCAGATTTTAGTCTCTTCCCGATATCAGTATCAGCCCCAAAAAATCTCATCTCAGTCTGGCCCTACTTTTTTATATATTTTTATCACAACAATGTATATTGAGTATATTGATGGGGTTGTGCTGCAGACAGAGAGTATGAATATCCATTGTTTTTTACCATTTATTACATAGTGGGAGACATTACTGACTGCATGTCCAATAAGTGCATAAGGGGGGTATACATTTGAATCATTTGTTTGTCACCTTTAAAAGACTTTCCCTTCCATAAGCAACATAAAATCATACATTTGATAACTTGCAGATATAAGCCGTGGGGTCAAACATATCCCCTTACAGAGATGCTATGGCCTTTGAGTGATTTACCTTGTAAGTTAATACCATGATTTAATTTAATATAAAGTCATATAAAAGTGTGTTACAGAACCATTTTATAATATCCTTTCCAATGAAGTCATTACTCCGTAGATTTATAGTGTATGGATTTGAAGGACATTAATAACGTGGCTGTAAACAAAGTCAATAAAACTATCTCAACATTAGAAGTGGACTTGAGGTGACCCTGAAACGTGGTCGCGTTTAATTCACGTTTATGCTCTTCTTGCATCATATCTGGAAAAGAGGGAATCACCTGTCAAACAGGTAAAACATCTGTGTAACATTGGGCTCGAAATAGAATAACTTAAATCCAGATCTAAACTGAATGCATGACAGACTACACACATTACCGAACAGCTACAACAGGCTTACTGTATTGAATCAGTGCATCCACTAAATGGGGTCGTGGGTCTTCTCTCCTCCTCAGAGGTGAGCGTACCCCCATTTTACCATTAGAACCCCAAAGGATGTTGTGCACATGCGCATTGTGAGGTCTACCGGAGCTACGAGAGGTAGGGGAAGGGAGTCCTAATGGCGGAGACTGTACGGTCGCCTTTTGACTACCGGGAACCACCGACCCTCGACAGCGACGGAGATGGGAGCAAGCCGCCGCCACCACGGGGGTGAGTGAGCACAGCCAGCCGGCGTTTTGTCGTCCAGCGCGACGTTTTCCCTCCACGGGTGGGGGGGGGGATTTGTCTTGTTTGGTTAATGTTAGGAGCCTTTATTCAGCGTGCACGATTTCAGCGTTATAATGCAGAAAAAACGATTCAGAAAGCTGTGTTATTGTTTGGTTTTTTGATTGCATTTGGAGTGTCATGTGAGGCTGCGTCGGCCCGCAACCTTTCTCGGGGTTGCGTTTGATGGTCAGCCTTTAAATTTAGATGTTTTGACGGGTCTCAACGTTAGCTGCTGGGAGCTAACCTACTTAGCCATATGTTTAGCATTCATGTTAGCATTGACCCTGCAGGAATCAACAGCTCTGGGACGAGCAGGCTAATTATTGCTCTTGTCGATAAACACTATCATGTCAAATATCTTCCATTGAATTGTAATATTTTTTTTTTTTTAAATCCCTTACAGTTGTATTATCAGGCTGTGAAATGTGCTTTGACTGCTTGGTTGGTTGCAGATCATGACTCGTGGTTTGTTTGGCTTTTTGAGTAAACAAAATTGCATCCAAAAAAAGAGTCGACCGTCACCAGGCTCAATGAATAAGAGACACCTTGTTTTGCTTATCTTTCCCCTGTATATTCATTTATTACTACTTGACGTGATTGGATAAAGGGGTGTGGCTATGTGATATAGTATATATATAAATATATATATTTATAAAGGTAACCCAGCTTAAATAATTGTTTCCTCATTATTAAGTCAATACACAGAGAATATAATAACAATTCTTATAATTGGGTGATTTATTAAGGAAACATTTCCAGTGGATGTGTTAATACACCATGTATGAAGATTGTCAGCTTTATCTTTTTTTTTACATAATTGGTGTTGGCAAACATGTAGACAGCTGTTAGAAATCTTGTACTGGAAATTGTGATGGTATTGCTACAATTTCTACAATTTTGGGTGGTAGATTAAATGTATTCTTGATCAATTACTGATATACGATCAACTTAATGACTTAATGTTATTGGTCTATGTGGGCTTATGTTAAATGGATTTGGACTTGTAAAGTGACTATTCAAAGCTTGGCAGCGGGAGCAATTTGGGGTTTTGAGTCTTGCCCAAGGACTGTGGGCTGGGGATCGAACCCCCAACCTCCTGGTTGAGATTTGATGAACTCCACCACCACTAAACAACATCTGCTCCTTATATCATTGTATAGGTTTTCTGATATTTGCACATAATATCGGAAACGTTCCTTTTAAATATGGTGTCATAATGGAGTTTGTCCTGCAAATCCATAGTTACAATACACAATACATGTGAACTCAGCAGACTGTGGCCCACATAAGACTTGGTTGGCCATGTTTCCGAAGGTTGAATATAGTTGTATAGTCATTTATGTAAGAATCTGCCTTCGGAGTACCTTTGCATAGCTCGAGGGTCAAGTAATTAATGTCCAATCTGCATAGGTAAGGTCTTATTATCTTCCAGCACAAAAACAAATCTGTCATTAATTTGTCTCTCTCTAAAATCGACAATGTTCACCGTCCCAAAAATCAAATTTTGATCTTCCTCTGATGAACTCTTACAGGCTTAAATATAGTTGATGTGAAAATGTTTTTATTTTCCTCTTCCCCCTTTCTGTCTAAACCAACCATTCTCTGCGGTTATGCAGAAATACAAATTCTAAAATGTCTGTTTTGGTTGCCTGTTAGAAGACACTTAAATTGATTGCAAGACAACTGTGACGCGAATACACTGTAATCACAACACTGCCGCCATCAAAAGGAGGTAGGAAAGCACTTTGAAGGCTTATTGTTGTTGTGGATGAGTCACTCACCTGAAAGAAATGTTACGTGCACAGACTCAAGAAACGGTTTTCTGAATGTAGAACATGCCCTACTTATCCCATCTGCCCTCCAGATGAATATTTACAGAAGGAACGTCTTGAGCACTGCCTTGTCTAAATGTATCATTATCTTTTACAGCCGGGTGTGTGGGAGGAAAAGGAAGGGGACACCTGTGAAGGTGTGTGACCGAGCGTATGTAACAGAAGATGAGGAGGAGGAGAGCATGTCAGAACACAGCTACAGCCCTGGTATTTATAGAATCACAAACACACACATTTTGCCACCTGCTGCTCGTGTTTTTATTGTGTCTGATATATCTGCTCATAGAAAACTAGTGAATCATAGTGAAATTAGATTTTTATTTTCTTTAAAAAAGATCCCTATGATTGGTAATAAAGCACTCAAAATGTGCCAGAGTTAAACTCAGCGCTCTTTTCCAGGTGATAGCCAGTATCCAGAGGCTGCTGAAGACCGCCTCCCCCCACCTGGCAGTCCCTACTACCTGCCTGATCCCACTCAGCTCTGGTAAGAAGGACCCTCACCATTGGTGCTTTCACACTTGCACAAACCGCCTGAAAACTTTCTGAAATGTTCCTCGCATGTGTGAACGCAAAAAGCAGAATCTTCTACTGCTACTCAACTCTGCATATTTCCTGCCAGCCACCGAGTAAATTATATATATACGTGAGGTCAAGGTTAGCTGATGTGAGAATGCAACAGGAAAAATTCAGGAAAATTCATGGTGAGCGGGAAGGGGTGTTAAAATCCTACGACCAGTGTTCAACCAAAGACTGTATGCATGTGATTGGTACGATCTCCATGCACACAATTAAACTGCTACTGTTACTTCAGCATCGTTAATTTTACGTCATGTCTCGCTCTCCGTAACCGCCAGAGTATTATAAACATTAGTTATTTAATTAACATGCAGACATATTGTAAAAGTACCATAGATGAAAAACATTGATAATAAACTGATTAAAAACAAGTTTAAACTCGTTATTGCCACAAATATCATTCACACAGAGGCAGAAAGAGAGACTATGAGTCATAGTCAATCATAAACAGGAATCATAAATAGGATCAACAAGTCATGGAGTCAGCATGACATTTCAAAAACTGTTTTCCAGTCCCGGGGATGGTTTTAAATAAAGGCTTATGTATATATTGGAGAATGTTGCAAAACAAGATTTCAAATTGCAGTGAAAATATAGAAAGTGCCTTGTGTTAAAATCTGACTAAGTTATAATTTTGTAAGGTGAGAATGCATCTGAGGTGACGAAGTGAACTCTTTTTACGTTCATCGTCAGACTCCTTGTGAATGAGAACACTTTAAATCTGCTAAAATGTGAAATTTGACATCCATGCAGAAAGTACCAGAAAAGTATTATTTTTCCTTTTAACAAAAAAAGGGAAAATAATTTGTACCAAAGTGGTGCAAAAAAACAGGCCTGGACCCCCCAGGCTTAACTTAATTCAACATATTTGCTTTATCTGTGGAAATAAACAAACCAGCTTTGATGCTGTAATGTTTTTTTTTTTTTAACAAGGCACATTAATTAGGTTAGAAAAAAGCTTTTAATGTTAGATTGTTTTTTTCTAGAACTACACAATTACACAATCAAACACACGCACACACACACACACACACACACACACACACGCACACTCACATGGTACTCATGCTCACATGCAAGGTAGAGAAGGAACCACCACCACCTCATTCTGAGTCAGGAAAATCCCTGCACTCAGAAAGATTTCAGGGGCCGTCTGCCTGCGCATATATGAGAACGGCTCACAATAACTGCCTCGTTTGAAGTTGGAGATCCATTATTCTGATGTCATATGATTTTTTTTCCTAGTGGGCCAGAGTTGGGGGAGGAGGGAGCGAGTGGAGTAAGGGGACCTGTGCTCTTCCATCCGCCGCCAAACTGCAGGATTCGAGAAGTCCACTGTGGGACCCAGGTGCGACTTGTCGTCATTGCAATCCGAGACATCGCCAAAGGGGAGGAGATCACAGTGGACTACAGCCTGACAGACTGGGGCGAGAATGCAATGGTATGCCACCTACTCCATAGTAACTTCAAATGAAAAGACAAGGAGTACTTATAGGATGAGTGTGACCAGGTTCTATGTTTTTCTTGTAGTCACAAACAAGAACAAAACTTAAAAAAAAAAAAAAGTCTATTTAAGCTTATTCCTCTGAGTTATTGACCTTCATTATTGTCCATAAACTAGTTAGCACACATCAATAAGCTGCCCAACTCCTTCGCTATCTTTAACATAGCAATGGTATTCAATGTCACAAACACTTTAATGCTGCCATTAATACTCAACAAAGGTCTAACCAGGGACGTATTGATACTCGGTCAAGAACGGTTTAGCGATAGGGGTGCCTCCGATAAATGTGTCACATGTTTTTAAAGATCACCGTCTTCCATTGGCTTTGCAAACAGGGTACGGACAAGCTAATTTGACAAAAATATAGAAAAATGTCAACTTTAAATGTGAAAGTAAGGGGTATCCTGTTACTGTAGCTACACGTTGAGCTAACAATATTTGTTATATGAAAATCTGCCTAACCAGGAAGAAGAGGCTGGCCCCCACCCACTGTCCCTCTCTGTTTCTGATTACCTCACCCCCTCCTGGTCACTGTCCCCCTCATCTTCTCCTCTCACCCACTCCGAGCCCAGCGACTCGGACCGCGAGGAGGACGAAGAGGAGGAGGACGACGACGACGACGACGACGACGAAGAGGAGGAGATTGAGGAGATGAGGGGGCGAATGCTTCGGCGCCGCAAGAAGCGCAAGTTGCCAGCGGTGGTCAATTCCAAGAAGAAGAGCACGTCGCCGTCCTCCAGAGGACCGGGGCGCCCCTGCTCCTCATTTTCCCACCCGGAACCTGTCGCACCCCCAGCTAGATCCCAGTCCCAGCCCCCGGTCAGCTCCCTGGCGACCCCGACCACAAACATCAACAACAACATTAACATAAACATCGGCAGCTCCAGCGGTGCCACAGTGAGCCGGCGACAGCACTGCCCATATTGTGGACGCCATTACCGCTCCCTGGCACGGCATCTGGAGAAGCACCATGCCAACCAGCCGGAGGTCCGCGCTGCCATGGAGCTCGCACATATGCACAGCGCTTCAAATGGCAACGCGTCACACACCCACCCCTCGTCATCGTCCACCTCCGCTCCCCACAGTCATTCCTTTGCAGTCCCGCAGTCCTCAGCCTCCAACCCGGCTCCTCCCTCGCTCTTCTCCAGGGAGAGGGAGTCGCCGGCTACGCGCTCTAGCACAGGCGCCGTCTCCTTCTCCCTCTCACTTTCACCGCCTTCCTCAACTCAGCCCGCAGCCTCCAAGAAGGCAGCAAGCCTGTCAGGGCCGGCTGCGAAGCGCCCGGCACCACCGCCGATGGTGTCGCAGGTCAAGAGTCCGTCACCGCCTCCCCCGTCTACTCCCAGAAGGGGACGGAGGATGAAGAAAGAGAAGCAGGAAGAGCAGCAGAAGGTGGAGGTGGAAAGCTCAAGGAGTCAAGAGGAGCTAGCTCCACCTCCTACTCCTGAGCCAGACGTAGATCCAGAGGAAGACCTGGTGCTGAGTGGAGGGGAAGAAGACGCCCTAGAGGAGAAGAACGGAGAGCTTGTAAGGTGTGGTTCCTTTTTCCTTCACATTGAACTGTTGTACATGAAACGGTACACACATTCTTTGCCCAATGAAAAAACAGGTAATTGTGTGATGGACGATTCTGGAAATAGTCAAAGGACTGAATAAACTTCTTCACTCAAGTAATAGTGATAAATAGTAGACTCTGAATATTCTTAAGAGTATTAATAAGTTGCGTTTTTACGGCATTTCTACCGACTGTTTCTGTGCACAGCTAACTAAACCTCAAGTTGTATTTGGAAGATTGTCAAACTCAAATGATTCTAACTTTGAGTAAAGTACAAAAAAACAACAGACAGAAAAGAACATACATTAACTCTCACAATGTGCATGTCAGTTTGATGAGGAGCGTCTGCTTCATACATCATTTATAATTTGCATTCCTTTCTAGTCATGTTAGGTCCATTTTGTTCGACATGGACGCTCCACAGATTGTCTTCTCTTTGTGTCCCATCCATTACACTTAAAAAATGTACTCGATTTCAACAAGGCAGTATGAAAAATATAAATGTGAAAATATTTACTGTATTTTCGATGTATTTGTTGGTTGGATGGAGCACATGAATGAAGATTAAAGTAATATTACTATAAAAATATCTCAATACAAATGAAAAAAACGGGAGTCAAAAGAGCAAAAATACATAAATCGAGTTCTTTAATGTATTAAAGGTAAAGTCAAATGCGTGTTTTGTAAATGTATGCAAATGATTACTTATTTGTTGATGATGTTTCAGGTTTTTAGGTGGCGCTTTGTGATTTTGAGCGCTCTTCTGAAGTCATTTTTCCCCTCTCTCTCTTTTGTTTCCAAAACTCCCAGGCATCACATGTCTCCACTTCTCTCCTCCCTCTCCTGTTTGGTCCTCTACCTCCGGCGCCAGCAGCACTCCTCCTTCTTGTCTTTAACCCGCTCCCCTCACTCTGCTGAGGCCTGGCGCCTTCTCTGCCATTCCAGCCTCTGCCTGCTCATCCTCTACAACCGCCACCGGGAATGTGAGGTGGCCAAGCTCACCATCCAGGACTACCGTAACCGTATCACCCCCCAGCCCAGCTGCAGCAACAGCGCCCCCTCTGGCATGGAGATCGTGCTGTCCCCCTTTGAGCGCCAGGTCCTCTGTCACCTCCCCCGGGCTGGTGTTTTGGGGAAACGTGGTCGCGTACAGCCGTTAATTTTCCCTCCGCACTGTGAGTCCTGCCTTGACCTCCTGCTTCAGACCAGCCCCAATGTTGGTGTGGATCCAGAGAGCCCTTATGTCTTCTCCCGGCCCTACCACTCTCCTGCCACACCGCTCCGTGGCACAGACCTTCTGAGAAACCTGGCGCGGAGCAGTGGTGCTAAAAACCCCAGACCACTGACAGCGACACGTGCGCGACGGCAGGTAGCCATTCTGACTCAGCTGCTCCTACTAGAGGAGGGCGAGGGTCAGGGTCAGGGTGGAGCCACAAAACGTCTGGAGGAGTTCCTGGAGCGAGAGTACCATGTGACCCAGAACTGCTCCGCTATCATTCGGGATCCAGCACTGATGGGTCGCGTGGGTCGTGTTGTTCTCTATGGAGAGAAGGAGGGTGTGCTTTTCAGGGGGATGAGCCTGCAACACATCTGCCTCGAGTTGGACGGTAAGAGTTCCAACAGCAGGAGGTATTTCAGGCATGCAGTGTTCAATTCAATGTGAATGTTCTGCTTATTTCTGTTGAACCCCCAGCATCTGTTTAAAATGATGCGAAATGGAAACATACTTGTTCATTTTAAAGGATATCCACTGTGTTTAGCTGGTTATGAAACACATTGGAATGAATACTGATACCTCTACACAAGCCACAAAAGAAAGCTTCTTTTTTTTTTTTTTTACTTTAAGGGTTCAAATAAACAAAAAAATACACTGGCATTGAATCAAATATGGTTTAAATGTTAAATGTGGGGCGCTGGTGGCGCAGTGGTTAGTGCGCACGCCCCATGCATGGAGGCTGTAGTCCTCCAAGTGGGCGGCCCGGGTTCGAATCCGGCCTGTGGCATGTCATTCCCCACTCTCCCTCTCCCTGATTTCCGACTCTATCCACTGTCCTATCTCTCCAATAAAGGCACAAAAAGCCCCAAAATAAATCTTAAAAAAAATATAAATAAATAAAAATGTTAAATGTAGCAACAGGATGGTGGATTACCTCATTTTAGCCACAGCAAGTTTTCTAGTTGAGTCTTTTTTTCCTGTTAAGTGTATTTCTTCATCAGAACTCTCAGGAGTTGATATCTCAACACTTAGATAGATCTGACAAACAGAGCTACCTGTATTGCTCGATACAACAAAGGGTATTAGGGGAAAACACCTGTTTTTTGTATGGTGTGTTTGAAAATAGCTTTTGCAGTTTGTGTATGCGTTCTTGTCGAACTGATTCTTTAAATTCTTGATAATGGGATTATTTCTTAGCACAGAATGTTCAATTACTGGAAAGTAGTCGGCAATAGTTCCTGCCCAAAAAGTAGTCACCCAACTTTGACAAAGTGTACTTCATAGATGAACAGGATAAGAAGCATAGCTAACTCTCTTCTGGTTGTAGCTTCATATTCAGTTTACAACAGGAGAGTGGTTAATGTTTTGTTATTCTAACATTGGGAAGAAAGTGTAGAGGTGTTTCCCATAGTGCACAACAGTTACTTTCCCCCCTCACATTTGGGCAGCATACTATGTATAATGCATCCTGCGCCTCATAGAAGACACTATATTACAAATATAAGACTGATTATTGTCTGTCTCATTACATCTAGAAAGATCTATGTATCCATTTGAATTGTAGAGACCTTTTCCCTGTTTGTCATTTCAGTTTGCTTAACTGCACTCCGTTTCTCTTTCCTCCAGTTATGTCTGGCAATTCAGCAGATTCCTTCTCAGAAAACTCAGAGGCAGAGGAAGAAAAGGAAGAAGTGAAAGAGAAAGCGGAAGTTACTGTGAAGAAGAAAGGACCGGGGCGCCCGCCGAGGAAGAAGAGAGCACCTGTTCCTCCTCCAGTGAACCCAGTGACAGCCAATGCTCACAAGAGGAGATGTTTACCTCAAAAATCAGGTAATCCCCGAGAAAACAGTGTGTGAACATGTAAATACCACCGTCATGCTTCTATTTCCATTCATTTAACATTTGTTGCAGGAAAACGTGGTGTGCTGAAGCGTCCGTGGTCAGAGGCAGAGCGTGTAGCAGTGGAGACTCACCTGAAGAGAAACCTCATGGAGCTGCGTGTTCCTGCCAAGGCGGACTGCGAGCGCTGCCTCGAACTCTGCCCTATGCTGGTTAGCAACCAGCGAGACTGGAGGGCGATCAAGTTTTACGTCCACAACCGCATCCAGCTGCTGAAGAAGCAGGGGAGGAGGGAAAGCGCTGCTGGGAACTGCTAGGGCATGTACAGAGACGTAGCGGAGGACACGTACCGTGGGTACGGAAAGTGTTCAGACCCCTTTACATTTTTCACTCTTTGTTTCATTTGGGTCTGAATACTTATGACCATGTGATATTTCAGTTTTTCTTTTTTAATAAATTTGCAAAAATTTCTACATTTCTGTTTTTTTTTCTGTCAAGATGGGGTGATGAGTGTACATTAATGAGAAATAAAATGAACTTTTTTGATTTTAGCAAATGGCTGCAATGAAACAAAGAGTGAAAAATGTAAAGGGGTCTGAATACTTTCCGTACCCACTGTACCATAATGTATAAACCACCAGCAATCATAAAGAAGAGAAGCTGGTCTTGGACTCCGAGAGCTGAGATCAGCTAAGAAAACATGCAGGTTGCTCCAGTTAAAGATCATTCATACTTAAGTGTTGATGCCCCAGTGTCTGTTTTCCAGATGTATTTTAAGCGGTTTGACAAGATGTACCTAAGTGTGAATATGAGTTCATGCACAGTGAATGCTTTTTTTTTTTTTTTTTTTTTGGACTTGATCCGATACCAATACCAGTGGTGGCATCGGCCTCTGATACAGCCTTAAATGCGGTATCAGGTCACAGTGAGTACGCCAGTCAATGCACACATTTTGACACCATACTGTTTTTTTCTTTCCAAAAGAATCAACTGGTTTCAGGTAATTTATCATGCAAAGACAAACATCAGTCCAGTGCTAGCTTACAGTGGAATGACCAAAGCTAGCAAATGTCAGCAATCAATTTTTTTAATGTTCCAATAATGTGGATGATTTTTAACAGGCATCGGAACATCTCTATTTTATATACCGTCTATTCAGAACGCTGGCAGTGGAAAGCAGAATGTGATGAAGGTGATTTTTTTTTTTTTTTTAAAGGTTTCTGGGGTTTCACAGATCCAGGAGGTTGAAGTACACACTTTGAACCACCAGGACACTCCACAGCAAAATGTCCTTGGTTTCTGATGCGTTCGCTCCCGCTGAAAGCTAATGACCAAACATGAATGTGTGAAAGCTTTTGGATGAGGAAACCTAGGTGCTTGATCTTTAATAATCCCTACAGAGAGACTTCATCTCTACATGATTGAGACATGTATGAACTTGTATAGCTTGCGTTTGATTGAGTCTGGCATTGGGCTCCAAACTGAAGAGTGTATTAAGGAGTATTCTCAAGGCTTGGACCATGATGCACCTGTGAAGCGGTTCTTTCATACCCCACATACCATGATCATTGTCAGACTATTATGTATTAAGGCACGCCTACTTGAATTTATTGCGTATCAGAATAAAAAACAAAAAAAAGTATTACATATGGTCTTATTCACAATGTAAATACTCCCTAATCTATGAAAAGTATACAGTAGTGATGACAAAGTTAGTATTGTGTTATTGTGTATATACTGTACATACTACCTGTACTTATTAAAGTGTATGACATTTTGCTGTGTTTTTCTTAAAATGGATTGTAAATGAAGTTTTACATTGTTGACAGTAAGTGAGACGAAGAAAGCGGTAATAAATACAGAATCCCGATTTTATTGGTTTATTTATAAAGCACACGTACATGTTTTAACACATGGCAACAGAAAGCTATCAAGGTATTTAAAAAAATGAGATATACAAAAAACCACTGAATTGATTTGAAAATTATAAACAGACAAACTAGCTAAAAAAAAAACATACTTTCAAACAAATAAAAGTTGGAGTGCAAGAGAAAGTTAGTGTTGCTAGGCAGCTTAATGTGTTATAAACAAACACTACCATAAAACTTAGCATATCATCTACAAGTACCGTATGTCCAAACACAGATATGTTGTCAAAAAGAATATTGGAGGAGCATATTTTATATAATTTGAAAGGGTAGTTCACAACAGTTTCAACACCCCCCCCCCCCCCCCCCCCCAACATCTTCTCTGCCCAAATCTTCTGACAACACTTCAGAGTAACTTAGACGCTGCAGTTGTGTTGGTCCTTGAGAAGTGGTTGCTGAATTCAGAGCATGGTACAAATGTGAGGTATAAATCATGCAAGAATTAAATTATTCATCATCTAAAATATTTACAAATTCATAAAACTGGAATGTCATGAGACCTTTCTTTTACTTTTATAAATTCCACATTCAGCTGGTTTTCAGTTGGAGCTAATAAGACAATCAATCATTTTGCTCTAAAGGTCACATTAAATTCTTTTTCAACAAGTTTAGTGGCAAAGGTCCTCGAAACACGTCTTTGAAGTCTCTTGGTATAAATCCCCTCTGATCCTGTATTTTAGCATGTCTATAAACTAGTCTATTTCAGCCCTGCTCAGAACAGACTGTTTCTGTGTCTGTAGCTTTAAATATGTAAATGAGCTGTGTCTGAGCACACCGCTCTCTGGAAGGAGTAGTGGCTCAGGCTTTCTCGCTCCACGCCCAATTTTTTACAGGGAGAAAGCAGACTGAGAGGTCAGAACAAACAACTAGCTGTGGGAGTGTCATCCACCTGGGGGAGGGGTTACTGCCCTTTGTGATGTCATGGAGGGTAAATCTCTAAACGGCCTGTTTGAGTATACATTTTCTGAAAAGTGGAGCAGGCAAAATAAATGATGGACTTTTCTCATAATTAGGGGGTTTGTAGACAGACTAGAGACACATATTAGTGTTACAAAAACAAGTTTTTTTTATGTATATATATAATATGTGACCTTACCAAAGAGTATTCATACATGTTTGGTTCCCAGAACTGTTTAAAAAGGAACAAAGACAACATACTTTTATTCCAATACAGCACACCTGGGTGGGGTTTCCAGGGCACATTAGGGCTGTGGTTTAGGAGGTTGCAGGTGAACCTGTGTCTGTTGGAAATGTAAGACTGTGTAGTTTGGACTCCAGAGCAATATAACACAGAGGAGCTCAGAGCAGGCAGTTATATATTTGAGGTTATTTATATATTTTGTATTTGAATGTCTTATTTTGGCTTTTATGTTTCTTTCTCTGTGTTTTTTTTTTTTTAAGTTCCATTTTAACGATTATTTTTCCTTTTGTCGCAATGCTTCTGATGTCATGTGTGAAGCACTTTGAACTGCCTGGTTGCTGAAATGTGCTGTGTAAATAAACGACACGTTAACATAGTAATGAGATAGGCCTATCGACATTTCAGTAAGTAGGTGCAGGGCATGCATTTGGAGGAGGGGGAGTTCAGTTGTGGTTTCTACGTTTACATTTATTCTTTTATTCTGGAACTTTCTCTGGATTTGAAGCAAGAGACTTGATGCACTATATACGTGTACAGACATGTTTTAACACTAGTCATGGTTGGTGTTTGGGAAGTAGTGGGTTTTCTTGCACATCATTATTCTCACTGTGTTTCTCTCTCTGTAATATCGTCATAGGTGCTGTGTCACCCACACCAGGATTGAAAAGTGGAAAAACTTCACCAGTGAAATTCGCTTTGAAAGATCCAATGAGACTTTTATCCTTGGCATTATAAAATGAAAGCTCTCCACTGTCATAGTTCAAATAGACACCAACTGTCTGAGGCCTGGAACGGACGGGAAGTAAAACATTTGGTTCGGTGCTAAACTGAAATCTATCGGGTCTGTCAGGTGAAGACGACAAGAACCAGAAACCATTCGATGTAGTTGGGGAGGTATCCTGAGAGATCTCAGTTGCACTTGTAACACCTACCCACCAGGACTCTTTCAGACCTATTTTAACGTTATTGATATTTTCCATCGAAACCTCCCAGTAGTGTAGTCCTGAGGAGAAGCCAGGTGTTCCTCTGATAGCTGTGAGACAGGTTCCACCAGGTATACCTGGGCAGCCGGCATCTCTCACCATACAACCCCTGACTGTGAGGTTTGGATTTCCCACATTTTCAAGGGTCACATTTGCTGTTAAAATTAAAATATACTTGAAATTAGAAAGAATCAAGTTAAAGAAAAATGATGGTACACAAGAGGAATTTTCCCTCTACACTCTTAGTCAATTACCATAGTTGAAGTGTGATAGATCTGGTGACAGGATGTCTCCTATAAAAGAGCAAAAATAGATGATTTACCTTTATAGTTTTCTGTGGATTAGTATTTTGTTACAAACAGCAAAACAATAAATAAATATTGTATCACAGTGAGTGTTTTGCTTTCATATGGAAGAGGATTAGGGCCAGTACGTTCTTCTTATAATCCTGAAATTATAGTCAGAACAACAAAGAAACGTTTTTCAGGGGCCCTAATCCTCTTCCATAGCCTTTACATTATCAACACCAGAATTCATTCTTACCTCTTGTGAGAAGTTTTTGACTTTCTGAAGGGGAACATACAATAAAAAAATACGATTAAGGTAGATTCTAAAATTCAAACAAATAATTAAATGAAACTGTTTTTGGGTTTTTTTCACAGCAGGACCGATCAAAGGAATGGAATAATTTCTTAAGGCAATTGTTTACAAAGTAATAAATAATGTGACTGTTCTCTCTTACCTTCATCGTTGTCACGTCTTACTCGAGCTTTCTTCACTGGAAAAAAGGAAATAGAACATTTTCAGGATTGTATTTCAGCGAGTGATCCACTTTGGAACAACACACATTTGTTTTATCAAAGATTATCAAATAGACTAAGTTCCTAAATTATTGATTTGAAGGTCACATATTATCCTCCTTTTAATCCATTTTAAATAAGTCTCAGAGCTCCCCAAAACATGTCTGTGAAGGTTCTGTCAAGTGTGGTCAAGTGTCATTTACATAATATGTGACCTTTAAGTTTGGGAATTTTTAAAATACTAGTCAACCACGTCATCTTTTAGAAATCCTTTTTTTATATAACTTCTTTACATTTACCTCTCTTTTTGTAGAAGTACACTCCAAGTAGAGCTAACATCAAAATGAGGAGGAGTACGAAAGCTATCCATCCACCATGTGAGGATCCACACTCTAAATAAAAGAAGGATATTAATGTATTAAAACATATCTTTTCACACATGCTCATAACTCTCGTTCCTCTCTTTACCAGCTTGAGGAGGTTTTTCCAGGCGCATTCTTGCCCACTTTGCCTCGGGACCAGAGAGGCCCACTGAGCAGGAAACCTCTGTGGAGCCGGAGACCAGAATCCAGCTGTGGACCGACAGAAGACCAGAAGAGTCTTTGCTGTACTTTGTGTTTTTTGAGGACTGAGCCTGCTTTGGATCCGACCAGCGCAGACTAGGCTCTGGATACCAGCCTTCAGACTCACAGCTCACATTCACCATGTGATCTTCTCTCCGCACAGCTGACAGAAGAGGGGAGGTTCCTGTTTCTGAAGTGACACATGGAGAAGGAAGACAAAAATATTAGATGATACTTTTTCTTTGGTTTTGTATGTTTTTTTTTTTTTCCCCATCTCATGAACGATACTTACGAGTCACATTGAGACTGACACTTGTACTATCATAAACCTGGTCGCTGCTGACGTAACAGGTGTATCCTCCAGCATCTTCAAGCGTCACATTTGTCAGCTTCAGGCTCACATCCCCTGCTTTCAGCCCCCCAGACACGACGTCCTTTAAGCCAAATGACACTCTGCCCCTGAATGAAGCTTCCTGGGTTGCATTGTCAAACTTTTTGGCAAGGTAAAGCAGGACCGGGGAGTCAAAGTGATTGGGACGGTACCAACGTACCTCCAAACCCTCTGCACTTTGTGGAGGGTTGAGCCAGCATGGTAATGTGGTCGTGTGGCCTCGGGGCACCGAGATGGGCGACCTGACAACAACCACGAGGCTTTCTGAACCTAGGAACAACAGGACACACATATGCAGCCAGTTAATTTATGCTTTTGTCATTTTCTCTGGTTGTACATCAAAAATATAATAATTCAACTTGAGAACAACTGGATATGGTTACTTCTTTTATTATAGAGATGCTCCAATACATTTTTACTCAACAATATCTATTCCAATATCTTGACTTGATTTTTTTTTTTGCCTGATATCAATACTTCTCCAATATAAGTGAAAATAAAAAAATTGTGCAAATGGTTGATGGGCTGTGATATTTTGCTTGCTTTGAAAATCAGTCTCTTTGCAAAAAAAGGTGAAATATGGGGATACTTGTATCAGTAGCATGATAACAATTCTGTTTAATAGATGATCAATCATGTTTTTTTAAGGCTTAATTTGGATTAGTAGAAAAAAATCAAAGGAAAGTTTATTTTAGCTCAAAGAATAATAAGTGAATGAAACGTAATAAACAGTGATTTAATACATGAAAATGTAAGAATGGAGAGGTTTAGCCTTCATAGTAAAAAAAAAACTCGTAAAAGGAAAACAAAACTTATAAGAAAGACGTAACGATATGTGCAAAGAAATAACACATGGGTTTACCAGGTTCAGCGTTACACAATGACAAAGAAAGAGCGACCACAAGGCACATGTGCCTCTCCAGAGAACCTGTCAAATAGTGAGGAAAAAGAGAAATCATGACCCAAGGCTATTTAAGCCGGATGCGCACAGAACTGGTTTCCACATTTTACCACTTTAATCAACAAATCTTTACAACATAATGAAAGCATTAGAGATAGATTAATAGATTAATACATTGTGCTAAAGGAAGCACCGGCCTACCCATTTTGCCGTAAGGCGCGGTATCCCTCTTCCAACTTCGGATATGCTTTGGTCCTTTTAGAGAGAAATAAGTAGCCTATAATGAGTTCACCCGAAATCTCAATTCATATAAATGATTCTACTGAGACTCCAAATATAATGTAATTTCTTCTAGAAAACCCAATCCAACGCAACGCCCATGCAAATGGATTTAGTTCAGATTAACTTTCACTTTCACATCTGAAGGACGCGGACTGCGTTTGAACAAGAGATGGGGGGGGGGGGGGGGGGGGGGGGGAAGTGAGATAGTGAGTGGGCGGATACAGCTCTCTATAACAAGAAGGCTTTTACTTTGAAAGACTGAATTCTGACCGAAGTATGAAATGTAGAAGACAGTTTGTGGGAACTTCAAATGCAGGTAAATGCTGACTTTTACATAGGTTCAGCCTCCTTGACTAAAACAATTACCTAACAAGACATATAGAGATCACACACAATTATTATTTATTATTATGCTACATAAAAAATAGATAGATAGATAGATAGATAGATAGATAGATAGATAGATAGATAGATACTTTATTGATCCAGAGGTAAACTTAAGTCAAATATACTATTTAGACAGCACAGTATCTTTGACTCCAAGCTTTTACTTTTTAATGTTATTATATTGAGCCTGTTTTAAAGTGCGAATTTGCCGATCATAGCCACATTATTGCTTTTAAAAATATTCAACATGATGCTTACATTTAAATACATGTCAGAAATGTCTTCATATAAATCTCTCTCTTTTATTCCGGGAACAATGTGAGCACATTAGAGATTATGTTCAAACATTTTTTGCTAAATTGGCTGATTGGACAATGTCAAAAACCAGATGTGCAGGAGGAGCAGCGTTTGTGTTTTTTACAAGTCTCACGTGAGAACACCGCGTCAAGGTAAATGTTGAACACGGTGCGTCCCGTACAGACAGGAAGATCATTTGGACATTGGCTTCAAAATATAGACATATAGTTTCTCAGCATTGAAAAAAATTGCTTGTATGTCTTAATTATGTTCAGCACTCATATAAACAAACGTAATGAACATTTTCGCTGAACTTACCGAGTCAATTGTGAATCTAAACAAGAACTCTGTTGTTGTTTTTTTTACTCTTATTCAATTTATTTTGAAAGGGTGACCGGAAACGCCGTTTTAACTCCCTTTGTTGTGACAGTCGTTTAACGCTAGCTGTCTCGACTCTATAGTATTACTGTCCAGTTTTGTCAGCTTTAAGTGGCGTACTTTCATCTATACATATATAAATATCTCGTCCTCTTACTTTTTTAGTATTTGTGGACTTGAATCGATAGGCTAACGCAAATGTAAGAATGTGAACTTTTACTTTATACTATAGCTAACTAGGGTTTTCAGAAGAGTTATTAGCTAGCGTTAGCAGGACAGTTCACTGACCCTCGTCTACATGGAAACTTAGCAACACAGTGCAAAGTCCAGAGCAGCCACATTATTCTGCTGTTTTATCAAAAACATGTCTCAATTTGTAGACTCTGACGATACCACTCCACTGCTCGGGGATGATGCATGCAGGTGAGTGTTTTAAAAGTTAACCTGTTGTGTGGTTACAACAAAGCTCTTCAAGCGCATTGTTTACCAAACAATGTAAGCATTAGTAGATTTAACCCCCTTACTTTGTGTAAGCCATGAATTATATATAAGCTTTATTGCTTTCTGTACATTAGGGAGGGGAGGGGGGCTGTCATGATGACGTAGCTACATGTCACCTGTACTCTTCTGTCACCCTGCGCAGTGATGACTCTCAGGATGAGGATTACAAGAGTCGATGGAGGTCCATCCGAGTCATGTACTTCACCATGTTCCTCAGCAGTGTCGGTGAGGAGGATGCAAATGAGTTAGAGACATTGTTTTACCTTTAACTTTTTATAGGTTCTGCAGGGACATTTCACTAGTGGTTGTAGTAGTAGTATGGGAAAAGTGTTTCTCATGATACAGTGGTAAAAAAAACAACAAGTGTAGTGGAGATATCTATAGTCTATAAATAACAAAAATTCCAAACAAAAACTTAACACAAACTCATAATAAAGCCACTGAGGCACCTAGATCTTATGCAGGATATATTAATAAGTGTCCAGGTGATGATTGAAGGTTTTTAGGGTGGTTTATTTTATCCAGAGACATCAAGCTGCTGTCTCTCTTGCCCTGTCATCCTGTCATTGCGTCCTGGCTTCCTGAGTAAAAAAACATTAACCCATTAGGTGCCTACCTGAGTCTCACCTGGTTACCTGGCTATATAGACACATGACCCATGTACAGACTCCACCCTTATGCCCCAAGTAGCAAAATAAACAAATGGAAATAACTCATATGAATGTAAACAAAAATAATCAAAATACTCCGAACATAATGTAATATTCAAATGTATCCCCAACATAGACTTTCACTTAATTTAGGAACAGTGAATAGCTGTAATAACAAGATTAAGGATTAAGCCACCCTACCTTTGGATGTAGATTGACAAGCTGATTTACAAAGTCGGCCGATGGGAAACACTGGAGAAAGAAAACATTCCACGTTTGATGGTCTAAGCATGGTGTTCATCCTCGTTGTGTTTTTAGTGTGATATGAATAGAAACACATGTAAGTTCTCTGACAGCAGGTTAATTGTTTTGTGTGCTTCTTTAGGTTTCACAATTGTCATCACATCACTCTGGCCCTATTTACAAAGGGTATGTATGGCCTAATATGACTGTATGCATCATAAAAAGAATCTAATAATGCTCTTACTGCCTTCATTTTTTGCAATGCTATCATTTGTGTCTTTCAGATTGATGAGAGTGTCAATGCCAGCTTCCTGGGATGGGTGGTGGCGGCCTACAGTCTCGGTCAGATGCTTGCCTCACCCATTTTTGGCCTTTGGTCCAACCACCGGCGGAGAATGGAGCCACTGGTGTGCTCCATTCTCATCAACCTGTCGGCCAACATCTACTACGCCTATGCATACCTGCCCACAGACAACAACAAGTTCCACATACTGCTGTCTAGAGCCTTTGTGGGATTTGGAGCAGGTGACAAATCTCTTTCTACTTAAGTGTTATATCATTATATGATGTCACATGATTACTAACGTAAGCATTTCATGGCAGGTAATGTTGCTGTGGTGAGGTCCTATGTTGCTGGAGCTACATCACTGAAGGAGAGGACCGGTGCTATGGCAAACATGAGCGCCTGCCAGGCCTTGGGTTTTATTCTTGGGCCGGGTAAAGTTTTCTTCATGTTTTGTAAATGAGTTAGTGAGAGAAGAATCAACGATTCAACAGTTTAGTTAATATTTGCATATCTTTGCATATTAGCTTTGCAGGCCTGCCTGTCATTCATTGGTGAGCATGGTGTCACGGTGAAGTTCATAGACCTGCAGCTCAACATGTACACAGCTCCTGCGTTGCTGGCTGCAGCTTTTGGTGTCATCAACATCCTGTTGGTTGTTTTCTTGCTGAGGTAAGGCTCTACGATATGACACGATGTATTGGACTCAAAGTGCTGCCAAACATTCAGCTGCTTCCACTAGAATCAATAAATGAAAAAAAAATAGAAAAAGACATCCAACTGTAAACAGAAAGGCTCACTTACCAATGTGAAACAACACAACATATATTGCACATTAACCATATTGCACAAGATCTGCAAAAACACAGCATGAGAGACCCAGAATGCACGTACATTCAACATTATTTTTCAGTACATTTTTTAATTTCGGTGCATTAAATAAGGATGCCAGTTCTATTGTTTATTTGTAAAGATAGGCTGTGATTTTTTCCACAGAGAGCATCGTGTTGATGAACATGGAAGACACCTTCGAGCCATCAATTACACATCAGAAGGTACTCACTGTTCAAACTTAAACAACTATATTTGTAGTTATCTTTTTTAGACACTCTTTTTCCCTAAAGACTACATTATTTTCTTCCCTTTCCCTGTAGATGGAGATTACCTTCATGAAGAAACAGAGGAGAGCATCGATCAGGTAGCAGTCCTGACTTCCAACATCCTCTTCTTCATCGTCATGTTCATCTTTGCTGTCTTTGAGACGTAAGTATTTTATATCGAACTTCTAAGTCTGCATATAAAAAATAAACATTTACCCCTTTTTAATTTGTGTGTTTCTATTTTGTTTTGTTTTTTTAAGAATTGCCACCCCTTTGTCCATGGACATGTTCGCTTGGACACGTAAAGAAGCGGTGCTGTACAACGGCATCATCATCTGCTGCATTGGATTTGAATCCATCCTGGTGTTTCTAGTTGTAAAAGTGGCCTCGCAAAGGTGCCCTCTCTCATGCATGCATGGATTCAATTTTTAATATAGTTTAAGCTTTGATGTACATGTTTCTTTAAGAAGACTGTTTATGCCCTTCCAGAGTTGGGGATCGTCCAGTGTTGCTTGCAGGCTTGGCCATTATATTCTGTGGCTTCTTCATTCTGCTTCCTTGGGGGAATCAGTACCCTAAAATCCAGTGGGCAGGTATGTTCTGTTTTGAATTTGGCAGATTGGTTAATGTGTTGTAATTGTAGCCAGTGAAGTTTTTTTTTGATAGGAGAACTTTTTTTTGGTCCTCTCTATAAAAATGTGAGATTTTTTTGTGTGTCCATTTATGGGAAACGAGAAGTTTTCAGGCTGCAAGACTCCGTCTAAGAATTATGCTGGATTGCTGTTAATAAGAAGCATTCTGACAGGGCTCTCAAATGTTCATGTTCTGATTTCCCCCCCCCCCCCTCATAATACAGACATCAAAAACCACTCTTTGGTAACTCAGATGTCGGCCGCCACGTTAGGCTCCAACAGCTCTCTGGAGCCAATAGGATGCCCATTCGAACAGACGTGGTGTCAGTATACTCCAGTTATCCACCTGGCCCAGTTCATCTCATCTGACTTCCTCATTGGGATCGGATATCCAGCCTGCAATGTCATGTCATACACACTATATTCTAAAATCCTGGGACCCAAACCTCAGGTAAGAAGAACATAATGTTGTAAACAAATGTATCTGATTTTGTGCTTGTACATTCTTCAAATGTTTGTCTGAAATTGTAACTGTATAATTCCTCTTTTAAGAACCCATATTGTGTATTTGTCCGGTCTTTTTCTGCAGGGTGTGTACATGGGCTGGTTGACAGCCTCAGGCAGCGGGGCTCGGACGTTGGGCCCAGTCTTCGTCTCCCAGGTCTACACCATCCTGGGACCCCGCTGGGCCTTTAGCCTGATCTGTGGCATGATGGTGGGGTCAATTATCCTTCTAGCCGCTCTCTACCACAGACTCATTGCCTTTTCTATACGCCACAGGAGGACTGAAGAATAACAAGCGAATATTCCTACTACACAGACTGACAGCAGTTTCTTACTTTTGATCTCGGGGACTTAAAGACAAAATCCAAAAATAATGAAGGCTCTTTGTTGTAGATACTTTTAAGTGTGCTAACTGAAGAGCTATAGGGTTTGTGACTCAGGGTTAAGGCCAGGTTTGTTTTTCAAACTTGACCAAAGATGTGGGCCTCCTTAGTTAAAAGAGAGGTAGTGCTGCAGCTGCACTTTAACTCACTTCTTGTGAAAGAAGCCAGGCACTGTATGTATTGTCTGAGGTGGATCCATTTCAGAAACCAATTCAAGTTTTAAATCAATGAGTTACTTGATATGTGTTACTGAAAGAACAATTTTAATGTAAATGAAAAGGTGGTGTCAGAGATATTTTAATCATGTCATTTTTAATACACAGACTGTTTTGGCAAAGCATTACATTGGTGAATTTGTGAAGAAGATACATAGATTATGCATAGAAGCAACCGTGACCTGATAAATGGTACAAATCCATCAAATATTTACATTCAGTTTTATTGACATAACCTGTGCTGACTACTGTTTGATTCATGTGGAATGTACTGATTTAACTACTCATAATTGTTATTTTTACTGTAAGATGAATGTTTGGGTGAAAGGTAACTGTGGAGGAAGAGGCAAACATCACATAGGTGGTACATATGTAAGCTTTAATTTCCATCATTTCTACAGCTGTTTTCTTCAAAAGGAAGATATTAATAATACTTCTATTAATGGTTCCATTTGTGGTTGTTTTAAACTACATGTTTTCTACCTGCCGTTTAGAAAGTGTTGTGTGGTTGTATGGATGCTAACAATTTCCTGAGTGGTACATTAAATGATCTTAAAGTGACATTTGTCAATGATTTATTTATACAGCACATTTCAACAACAAGCCAATTCAAAGTGCTTCACACAAGACATCAAAAGCATCATGACAGAGGAAAGAAAAGAAACATTAAAATAGAACATAAAAAAAAAAAAATCACTGGAATTATTAAATCTGAACATATGCTCAAATAGAAATAATTCAAAAAAAATAAATAAAGTAAAAATATAAAAAGAGTTAAAAGTTACAGTGCAGAGTTAAAATTTTAAACTCTTATTAAAATAGTTTAATGAAAGGCAGCTGTAAACAGGTGTGTCTTCAACCTCGATTTAAAAGAGCTGAGAGTTTCAGCAGACCTGCAGTTTTCTGGGAGTTTGTTCCAGATATAAGGAGCAGTATCAGTGAGAATAAAGCAGAGCTTCTTTAATCTTTAATTCGATATTATATTAATTAATGAGTTTAGCATGTGTTGATATAGCTGTTACTAAGTAATCTTAAAAAAAATATTCTTTATGCATTGTAATGTGTAATGGAGTGCTGCCGTACGACCATGCGTCCAGCAGAAGGTAGCAGAGGACCTCAGAGTGCAGATATGTCACAGTGCGCATGCGTGAACATGTGAACTCTTTTTTTTTTTTTTTTTCTGTTTCCGCAGTCCAGAAACTACACGAGAGCGCGCGAACAGCGACCAGCAGCAAAAGTTACATGCTGCAGGAAGTAGCTAAAAGCTAATGCACGCCTTTGTGTATTTAAGCCGAATATACGAGTATATGGTGCGCTGCGGGGGTAATTATTACTAAACATGGAGTCAGACGACGATGACAAAGGTAGGCTACATGATTGTTTTATTCTTATTTGAAGGTAGAGGCTACTTATGTGCTAAAGCTCTGACTAGTTTCTGGAAAGTTGCCACTAACAAATTTTTGTGTGTAACTCTCACTGTGATGTTTTGACGTATATATTTTCTCCTTCTCTATTACAGAGCTTCCAGACCACCCCGTCTTGGTAAGTACAGTATTTTCTCCCCCTCTTTAGTGTGTTTTAACTCCACATTTGGTGGTGATAGTGGACCGAGAGCTAACGCGGATGTGGTGACGACGTGCCCGATGTCAACACCCCATATAAACACTTCATCAGACTACAATCCGTCCTTAATAAAACCCTGTTTTAACAGCCAACACGACGCGGATAAGCAGCGTTTCTCATGACTCTGACACACACATATGGCTTTTGATATTCTTGAGAAATAATTAACATTGTGGTGTTCACATTGTTCGTGTTGCTCATGTATTACATCAGGTCACAGCAAGGGCCACGTTCATTTAATTCTCTCTGCCAGGGGGCCAAATTGTAGTTTCCAAAAACAATGACAGTCAATTATGTCTCAAATTTAACTCAACATATACCAGTGATGAAATATTATTATGGACATATTTCTAGTTTTCATGATTTCATGGCAGATTTTGTCATGTTTTCTTCATGTTTCCAATTAATTGACCTGAGGGGCCACATTGAGGGTTGATGGGGGCCGCCAGTTGCCCACCCCTGTATTACATCATTGAACAGTTATTTCCTGATCCTGCTTTTGAAGCCACTTCAATTGATTTGATTCTCTATAATACACAGGATGATTTCATAGCAAACACACGTGGTGAGGGTCTCACCGGAACACACACCGGTGCAGCACAGCATTAAACCTTTGCAGACCCCTCCTATGCTGTGTTTGATCCTACTTTCGTTTACTGTTCATGAGGATGAGGCCATTTTTTTCTTCTTCTTATCCTGGCACCCTTTAGAGCTGCCACCTGCTGTTTATCTTTTAGCCTCTACAGGTTTGGTCGTGGCATTCATCTTTTTCTGATACTGCTGTAAAACAAATGTGACGTGAAATGTGAAAGTATCGGTAGCTGTACTTAAACAGGTATTCAGCTCACCTCCCTGAAATGAAAGTGAAACTCAGCCATGCCATGTTTTATTTTCAGTAAACTAACTGCAATTTCCCCTTATGTTTAAAAAAAAAAAAAATCTGAAAATATGTTTGTAAAAATGTAGTTGACATGTCATTCATGTCTCTTTCTCCCTTTTTTAGCAAAGGTTTCTGGGTATGTTTGATGGAAATCCCGGTTTTCAACGGATATTAAGACTTGGGCTTCGTGGTAAGATGTTATTAGGCTTTACATTTCAAAAACTTCTTCTCTTTTTGTGTTTGTGGAACTACATTGATTATGTGAATCTGAGTATAAACGCTGGTTAAGCAGACCCTCCAGGATCTCTGTGATCATTCAGTCTAAACTTTCTGATTGCTCAGCAGGTTTTTCAAAAGCTGTATGGTTTTTTCTTTCTTCTTCGGTGTAATGCACTCCAGTAAAGCCATCTGTTGGCTGAACGAGCTGCTTTTATTACATCACTTGAGTTCAATTTTTGACAAAACTAGAGTGAAATGCTCATTTGTCATATGCGCAAAGAAGACTACATGTTATTAGATGTGAGCTGTTCTACTCGTCATTGTCTGTCACAACCTCTGAATGGTGGAAAGTTAGGAACACTGTGATTGGTCAGTATGGTCAACCACAGGCACCAGAAAAGTGTCTTAAGAGGAGACAGTGAGTAATTCAGTTTTTATTATGGATTGACTCGATCGTCTTCATTAAACAAAAACCTCTGTAGTAAGATGTCAACATGTTTGATAATTTGAGAAGCCGTGTGTTAAAAAAATTACCTGTTTTAAAGATTGAGAGTATCAAAAAGAACCAAAGCTTTTAAAAAAAAAAAACTTGTATCATGACAGCTAGCTAGTAGCTGCTCTGCAGTTTGAGGACAGATAAGGAATGTCTGAATAGAGAGGCGGTCTTCCTGGATCTCTGGTTGGATGAACTCAGCTGTCTGTGTCGAGCCTGCAGCCTTCCAGTGATATTAAAGAAACAGTGAAGAAGGCTCTCTTTAGGATGAATATTTTCAATATCAAAGATGTGTTAAGTATAACATGCATGATGAAACAAAGGAGGTTAATAAGGTGATTGGCCAATTTTTGGGCATGTGTGGGGATGAGATAGATCTGTTTGTATGTATATAGATCTGTTTGTATATATAAAGAAACAGATCTATCTTATCTCCTCACATGCTTCAATGTGTGGAGCAGCGACTTCCTGGACGGACTGAGAGCGGCTTTCCTCCTTTGTTCCATCTGTTCCTCAAACTAATAACGACCACATTCTCTTCTTTTTCAACGGACTAAGTAGCTGAACTAGAATCAAAAGAGGAGATTTACGAAGTACAGGACGTTTCCCAACTACCCATGCACCCCAGTGAATACCTTAAGGCAACTAACTGGAGCAGTGATGGTAGATTTATTGGGAAATATACAAGACAGTCCAGCGTTGCCAATCGAGTGCCTTACTTCACTACAAACACAGAACTTCCTCCCCCAGCCTCTGTGGAGGATCAGACCAAGGAGAGGGTAAGTTCACCATTTTTTTTTTTTGTCCGCTGTTTTTATTGCAATGAGACGTGATCCAGTAGAGTCTAAATGGTTGTTGTTGTTTTTCTGCAAATCTTTTAGGATCCTGAAAAAACAGGCCGATTATTACAAGAGGCGAAACAATACGCCTCAAAGGCTGAGAGGAAACGGCTCAAGAAACAGGTACATTCTGAGGCTTAGATGTGTGCTTCATTGTAAAGAAAGAATGTTAATATTAGACCTTACAGTGTGTTTTCTTTTTTTCTTACCCAACAGAAACAGAAGGAGAAAAAACAGCAAGGGAAGTTGGATAAAGAAAAGCCGAGCCCCGGGACAAATGAAGATGTAATGACGTTTTGTGTGCATCATCTCAGTCATAGAAACTCCCTCTAACACGAGCGAATAGACCCGCTTCATATTTTCGTCTTTCTTTTTTTCCAAAGGGAGAAGACGGTGCATGTAAAACAGAGAGTAAACAACTTAATTGTGAATCAAACAATAGCAGTTCCAGTGATAGACAGCTGGCGTCAGCAAAAGATACAGACAGCAGTGACGGAAGTAAAGAGGAATCCAGCGATCGAGACACCGAGGATGACTCTGGCAGCGTTGAGGTACTACATTTCCACTCCAATGCAAAAAAAAAAAAAAGAAGAAGTCATATACTTGTGTTCAGACATGCTCGTGCTTCAAAGATTGCACAACTTGAAAATAAGATCTGTAGCTTTTACTCATTTCTGCTTTGGAAGCTATAACTGCTGAGAAAGCCGACATGCTGTATCAAATGTTCTTTTTTTTTTCTTCTTTTTGGGGGGTAAGGAGCTGGACATGGCAAGTTTATTTGTGAGCAAAGCTGCGGATATAGCCAGACGTAAAATGGAGCAGAAGAGGGAGAAAAAGCAAAGCCCTGTTAAAGAAGACTCTAAAAGCAGCCCGGGCAAAACTGAAGACTCAGTGATTGATAAGAAGGTGAGTCTGGATTTCCACAGAGATTACAGGTGATGATTAAAATCCAATGACATCACAGTGAGGCTGATGGAGTGAGAATAACTTGAGTCTGTCTTTCTGTCTGATCAGGATTCTGTCGCTACCAGCAGCCTTACTTTTGAAGATAACATTAAAATAAGTACCGACCTTGCAAGTAAGTTTGGTCCCTCTTCAAGTCCAAACACGTTGAATGTGTTTTCTGATCGTGATTTGTGAATAAATATCTATTCTAATGTTTCTATAGATTCAGGAAACAGGTTTGCCAGCACTGGAGACTATAGTATGGCTGTGATGTATTTCACTGACGCAATCAAGTTCAACCCTACAGAGTTTAAGTAAGAGCACCTTTTCTTCTTTGAAATCATGCTGCATACCGACACCACCACGGGTTTGAAGCTGGTTTTAACTGTCATTTCTGTCCCAGGTTGTTTGGCAATCGGTCCTTCTGTTTCGAAAAGATGCAGGAATACGAGAAGGCGCTGGCGGACGCCGAGTTGTCTCTCAGCATGTGTCCAGGCTGGGTTAAAGGTCTGTTTAGGAAAGGCAGAGCTCTGGCAGGACTGAAGGTAAGTGCTCTCTTAAAATCACAAGTGTGCATGACGGGGTCTTTTTTGTTTGTTTGTTTTTTTGGGTGGTGCAGAAGTTCTTTCATGTAGTGATAAATCCAATGACGGCTGCTTTGGGGAAGACAAAATAGTATCCATCATGCAGACTCTTTTGCAACCCTAGACAAAACATTTTACCAGCAACATTTAGCCCAGTTAGACTCTGTTACAGACAATGTGGGGCAAAGTTGTTATCCACTATAATCTGACTTCATGTGTTATTTTTTTTTATGAAGATGTTGTGGTATATTGATTATATTGTCAGAATAAAAAAAACTACAAATATGTAGTAACTCTGGTAGGGGTGTGCGGTAAACTGGAATCAGTACTCACTAATATGATGCTGTCTCTTTCTCTCCGTCTGGGGCTTCAACAAAGGCTATGTGCTAGGACAGATTTGCATCTCCATTAGAACAGGTTTAGCTGCTTAAAGTTTTAAACTGATGTCTCGTGTTCATTTAGTCAGTGATGATTAAAAGAAGCAGGCTGTGACTTGAGGTGAACGAGCAGCTGTAAAGACTAAAACTGACCACAGTGCTCATTGCAGCTCCATGAAAGCTTACTGCCTATAGCTGCCACATCTTTCACAATAAAAGCCCCCGCTTTTCAAGCTGTTAAGACACTTTTATTGTGGTAGTCACTTCAGGAAATGTGGTGTTTTCATCAGTAGCTTAACACCTCTTTATGAGAGAAACAAAACTCCACACAGATTCAGTTAGAAGCTTCTGAGATTCAAAGACACAGGGACTTTTAAAAACATCTTTTTCTGGTCTCACGCACAGAAATGAGTTGTATGTAACCTCAAATGAGGGGGAGAAGGGCACATCGCCAACCTCTAAACTCTGCAACACGATACATTGTAAAAAAAAAAAAAAAAAAGTGACTAACTTTGGAAAGCCATGTTCATCAGTGTTGACATTGTTTAGTTGACTCTGTGACTCAGGTCAGCGTGACTCTGGGATGTTTGTCCTCGTTGAGCTGCGACGGGCTCACATTATTTACCCAGAGATGTTTAGGCTAGCTGTTCCTGTAAACATTTATAACGAGGCTGATAAGTCCAGCAGCAGTGACGGACATTGAACTTCCTCTTTGATGACGTGCAGAGCTGGCGTCTGGTCAAAGCTAATCTCTTCTTCTCCTGCAGAGGTACGATGAGGCGTCTCAGGCCTTCAGGGATGTTCTCCAACTGAAAGAAGAGCAGAGTAAGGAATATGCAGAGGCTGCCCATGAACTGATGCGGGTGCAGATAACACAGCTAATGGTGTGTAGTCAACGGCAAATACCGCACTCCTTTTAAATCTCATGTATTAGTTGAACAACAAATAAACAATGTGACAAATAACAATGTAAGACAAAGATTTAGGCAAATGTTGTTGTGCATTAGGGGAGAAAGGGATGTCTTGAGCTTTGCAGGCTAATTGCTGATAATCTGTGCTCGTTTCAGGGGTTTGGATTCACTCGGGAGCAGAGCTCAAATGCTTTAATTCTAAACGGGACTGTTGAAAAAGCACTAAAGGTTCTGTCCAAATTAAACAATCGACCTGGTGAGTGTCTGTCATTTTATTTGCATTGCTTTTATTTGAATTCTGTAGAATCCCCTTGTTTTTTTATATCTTAACTTGTATCGATTACAACATCCTCTTCAAAGCAGTTTTCTCTTTTTTACATCTTCCCGTGTTAACGTTAACCCTTTGTCTCCTCTTTAGGGCCTGTTCAAAATGGCGCTCACCCAGCAGCTAGATTAGTAAACGTTGGTGGAGTTTCTCCCGTCCTGTCTGCCATAAAGCCCGCCCCTCATCCCCCTCAGTCCCACAATGCACCAAAACCTCCACACCTGAACAAACCTTTAGTGCCTGTCCAGAATATGTCAAATGTCAAGAGCCAACCACAACCTGTTCTTAACCAGGCTCCAAGGACCTACAGTACAGACCCTCGCCAACCACAGTGAGTACAGACCCCATCACTAAACCTTCCACTTTGTCAGTCATTTCTGTCTATGTCTCCAAAGTTTCTGGTTTCTTCATGTTTCACAGATGATTGAAACTTGGTTGGTTTGCCCTTAGACAGGAATATTTTGCCACACTGTCCATTTGGCATGTCTTCAAACTTGTTAAAAACCTGCTCCAGCTCTCAGCCTGTCGTTAGGTTGACTGAAAGTTAGGATGAGATTTCCATCATGACGGCTACTGCCAATGAGCCTCCGGAGCCCCCTGCAGGAACAGATGGGTGGCATCACTTGTGCTTTGCCCGTTAATATATACAGTCTTATGTTCTGTATCAGCGCTAATGCTGACTAGCTTGTTTTTAAAATTGTATTTTTTAAATTTATTGTGGGGCTTTTTAGGCCTTTTATTTTCCAACAAAAATGGTTTGACAAAATCAATCAATGAATATTTTATCATGAATACACATTTTCTTTCCACAGTGAGCTGTTTCCTATTTGGGTGGGGAACCTGTTTGAACCTCTAACTGAGTCTGATTTAAAACACCTGTTTAACAAGTGAGTTCAAATGAGACACTACACCCTGAGTGTTCATGTCGTTTCCCCTCCTCAAATCATACATTGTAACAGTAGAACTTCTGGTATTCACATATTTGAGTTGCAACAGAAGGGATCATTGCCACGGCTCTTCTCTTGCAGGGCTGGAGTCATCCATAGTGTCAAGCTCCTGTCTTACAAACGCTGTGCCTTTGTGAACTATACAAAGCAAGAGTATTGTGATGAAGCAATCCGACGCTTTCATGTGAGTACACCCTCGACTCTCCCATCCCCATTGTAGTTTAAACCAACCCATCAGTCAGACTTTCTACTTCAGCTCATTTCATTATAATATGCATAATATCTGTCTTCAGTTATTAGATCAGTAATATACCGACTGGTCTGTGAGTGTGTATGGATTTATAATCAAGTCATTTCTAAAACCTATCCCATCTCATGTAGAGTCTAAATGTAAGGCTTAAGTAAGTTTAAAAGTTACTCTTAAATATGTGTCCTTTTTACGGTGTCATTTCAACATTTTGTCCCTTAAAGTGTTTCAGATAAGTCACAAACATCTGTTGCATTACTAGACTGAGGCCAAGGTCATGTGTACATTTTAACATCAAGCAAGACATGTCTTAATGATGCCTACTTCATTAGTCCAAACGAGCCCTGCTTATTGTTTGTCAATTGACCAAACATGGCGGCCATGGCTCTCTGATGTCATGCACAGGGTGGGAGGATGTCAAACTGTTGCACCATATTTAAGGTTAAAACATCATTTAATAACCCATAAGCTGTTTTCAAATAGTAGCTGAATGAATAAGATACTATTACCCTGCACACGTCAAGTTCTCTCCACATCTTTACAACCCATAGTTTTTTCAGTTGTTCATTTATCAGAAGTGTTGCAATTATATATTTGTAAGAAAACACATTTGTAAGAATGTAGATTTTCTTTGAAAACCCAGATCAGGAGGATTTCAGGGGAAGTCTTCCTTGAAATGCTCTAGAATATTTCTGGAGTGTTTTCATGAAAACGGCTCCAGCTAGAACACGGCAATGTAACATTATGTAGCATTTTTATTCCCATCCTGGCCACGGTCAGCAGTGTAATATGTTACACGATTGGATCATTATGAAACTTCTTTTTGCCCACAAAGATCTATTTCATTACACTTTATCAGCTTCACCCCACTGAGAGTTAATCCCATAAAACTTAATGAACTTTGATCATTCTTCACCTCTTCAGGGCTTCGATCTGAACGGTGCCAAGATCGCCGTGAGATACCCGGACAGGATTCCTCATGGCATAGGCATTTCCAAATCTGCCATCAAAGCTGAAGACATGGAGGATGTGTACACAGGGTGAGTCCATGTATAATGACTTTAAAGGAATAGCCAACACTGTGATGTTTGTTTGTTGGCTTTCTTTGCTGGAGGTGAATAAGATTGCGAGGTAGTGTCTCTTGTATATAGATTTACGGTCAATCGATATAATTGTTGTGTCTTAGCTCTGTGCCCTACAAGCTCACCTAAACAAGACCTGTAAAAGGCACACCTGTTTGTTATCTTAGGCCTAAGAAAATATTTTCTTGGGTTTGAAAAGTTCAAAGTCATTACACCACGAGAAACGGTGTCACTGAATGGGCGGAGCAATCTCTCTTTTCCTACGTGGTGGCAGGGCTAAAGGTTGATAGGGAGGGGTTCATGTATGAAACATGTTTGATCCTCTTGAGTGAAACATGAACACACAGTAGGAGGCACTGTCTCGTCAGTGTGAACACAGTGCTGACAACAAATCCAGAGGGAGTCTTAATTGATTTTTACTGAGGTGGGCGATATGGGAAAAATATCATATCACCATTTTTTTTTTTGCCACGATCACGATTTTATCACCATTTTTTTCATACTGAACTTTAGACTAATTTGTAAGTTACTGACCAGTTCAACCAAACTTATTTCCCTGTATAATGTTTTTAAATGCACAAAACTGTGCTGACAAGTTTAATCTATTTGAAAAACATCTTTGTAGGAGGTCTGGAGGTCTCTCACCCAGAACATCTTTAGCAACAGAAATGTCTTTCCCTCAATTAGATCAATATTTATGCACAATTTGAAGGTTTTCCTCACCACTTTCAAATTATGATTTAGTAATGTGTCCTCTTTTTATGTTCTTCAGGAACATTTTCACGCAGTGATGCATTCATTTAAAAACATGTAGACTTCAAGTTCTTGTGTTTCTGTTCTATTTTAGCCCTGCAGAGTTCCTGCAGCTGTAGCTTCATACAGGCTCTGCAGCCTTTGTTCATAGGCTTTGTTGTTTTTTTATGACATCATTGGATAACTTCAGTTTTGTTTGTATATAATCAAACATAATACAGGATGTTTTCATTCTGTGACACATGATCAAAGTAAGTTTTACTGAAAGAAGCGTTTAATTCATAGAGTGGGTGGGACATTGTTGATTGACAGACAGACAGTCACCATGGTTACTCACTCTCACCTGCCTGCTGCACATAACGTGTAACGTCGTTTAGCCTAATCCCTATAAATTCGGTAATCACAACAGGTGAGCTTCGAGGTGGAGAAGCTTGATATTAACTTTTAAAAACCGAGAGAGCAGAAAACACAGACAGCAACATTTTAAACATCAGGGTTATATCTCCACTCACTGACTGTCTGAGCTCCGCTCTGTCTGGCTCTCTGCAGACTGTTAACGTCTCTCCGGCTTGTATAACGGTTTCGCTATCCGAGATGTAAACTTAACTATGCAAACTATGCGGATAAATTAGCTGTTGCTCAAGCCGGGTCGGTTTGGAAAAATATCAGAACAGTTGCATATAACCGGGATGGAGTTGTTTTTGCGGACTTAAGTTCCGTTTTCACCGCGGAGGAGCAGAAGAGGAGGGGGAGGCGCGTCTGTGTCGGAGCATAAACTGCAGCATGATAGAATAAACACATTAGCCCGGTTCTACGATCTCTCTGCTTTGGCAGATCGTCAGCATGTTAAAATCCTTCACGATCTAAGATCGTTATATCGCCCACCACTACTCTGAGTCATGACTCCACTGTTAGGTGGGGGTTGTTTCTGCTGTAAATGTTCAATGATGAAATCTTGAAACAGACTGTGGATCATCTTAGAATTAATTAGCCCGTGGTCAGACAACACAGCAACAGAACACACTGCTGATCATCGCTGACAAAGTTTCTCTCTTAACAAATGTGCTTCTATTCTGTTAAAAGGTACAGCCTACAAATTCCTTTCCACTTGGGTACATCTCTAAAAGGCTAGGAAGATGACATTACCTTGACTTGTAAATGTCAGACATATACATTTCAGCCTCAGCAAACCTTGTTTCCTGTTCTTACAACATACTCTTGGCTCCTATCCAAATATAACTGCTGCTACGAGATGTCTTACAGCTACACAACCTAAAATAGTATACTATTTAATAAAGTGTACAATACCATTTGATATTTTTCACATACTACAATAAGAAAGGGGTAAATCTTAGCTAACTGTAATGTAAACTAGCTAAAGCTATGTTTACTAACAACTACTTTAGCCTTAGCTAACTTACATTCTCATGGGTTAGGAATGTATGCCCATTACATCAAAAGGTCTCGATGGCATTAAACTGGCTGAATGACCTGTTGTGTTGTTTTCAGGTTTCTTATTGGTTGGAATTAATGTAAGAATAGATGTCCCTTCAGATTTTAACTTTTCATAATGTTTGAAGTTACCTTAAGAACCCCAGTAAACCAAATATCACTACATATCAGATTCCACTTTGTTTACATTTCATGCCAGCCTGGAACAAAGCTGTACAAAATAGACCAGCATTCAGCGTCCCATCATGAGCATGAAGGCAGAGGGAAATGTCCCCCGTCTGCTGTGGTGTGTTAATGCTGTGGGCTGATGCATGAATTAGCAGTTTCTTATTCTCTACAAACACACCACTCCAGTCCTGATACCTTCATGTTAAAAGGATCACAGTGTGCTTGTTTGGTAAGCACCAGAGTTCAAACAAACTTGCTTGGTCATGGTTAACCCTGGTGCGTTTGGAGTTGCCGGTTAATTAGGTACAAAAAGTGAAAACTTGCTAGTATAAATGAATCATTCTGAATCTCTCTTTCTACAGGTACGAGTATGGGAGAAATGCAGTCGGAGGTGGAAGACCGTTTCGTTCCTACAGACACGCCCCTGAATACAGAGGAAACTATCAGTACTGAGAGGGAACAGGACGTCCTTTTGAATAAAAGCTCATAATCGTATACTGCCAATTAAGTTTGTTTAATGATTCATATGTACCGGGCTTTAAACCTTTGGTCCTTTTAGAACGGCGAGTACTTGACCTGGACCACAGAAACCAATGCTTTTAAGAAGGGACGTCAGTGGTATTCAAAGAAACGACTCCCGATGATCTTATCAAGGGTTTTGTTTACATTTTTAAAGGGAAACCTGATATTTAGAATTTTACATAAGATACTGATTTTACTTTTTTTTTTTTAAGCTAATAGCTGCCAAAAGTAGGACAGATCCACAAGAGGGTCATTGTTAAAGTGTTCTCTGGGTTTGATTATATTTGTCAGTATAAAGGGGAAAAAAACATATAAATACCATATTATAACATATTACACTTTATACTGAGAGTTGATTTAAAAATACTGTATTACACCAGGACCGAGGCTCTAATGTCTGAAAGTAATGGCAGATCTGGTTGTACATTAAATACTGAAAAAGAAGAAAGGGGAATCATCTGTTTATGGATTCAAAGTTTAACATTTGCATTTCTGGTCTGTGTAAACTTTAAAAATAAGATAATGCAACCTCCTCACAAATGATCTGAATAACTTGTTTACTCTTCATACTGCCTTAAA